>NC_061114.1:118023012-118133880 GCF_002878395.1 Capsicum annuum
CGGGTCGGGTCGGCGCCGAAGGTCAGCGACGGCGATGGGGGCCGGGGACCGGGGCGAGATCCAAACAAAGTTTTGGTGGTCTTCCTTCAATTGGAATTGAAATGCAACTAAAACCTCATTTTATTCTTTACCAAATTGTCCCAAATTTAAGATATAAACTCCCAGATATGTTTTAGATCTTTGAAGATACACTACTCAAGATGAATTTTTGTCACGACCCGAATCAAGGTTTAGTCGTGATAGGTATCTCAATCCCACCGTGAGTCAGAGATCACCCCCTTAGCCTAACATCTAGAACACAATAAAATAATACAATGGAAGCCAACCAAATATGATGATAAGAAGAATAGAGAAACCAAATGAGAGTTCGAAGAGTCAAAGCAAACAACCAACCTACACTTGTCCACAAAAGCCTCTAAAAAGGATATCAACTAAGTTCGGACATGCCCCCGACTATGACAAAAGCATCTAAAAAGAAAAACTAAGTGAATAAAGAAACTAACGAAACGATAGGACTTTTCAAAAGAATGGAGGCTCAACACTTCACAACAGATCCACAGTAATACTGAGTCACTTAACGCTACACAGGAGCAACAGAAAATCCTTTGGACTTTATATCATGAAATGATGTAGTGTCTAGGGATGGTCAGCGGGGTAAGTACTGGCGTGTAACTTAAGGAAAATGATACAATTAATGTCAATGTCAAAAACCAGTCAAAATCATATGCACAACAATTATATATAAATATATAGGATGCAGGGATAGGGACAAGGGTCATGAACATGAGAGTTCAAACCATTACCTGAACTGTGTAGCTCGCTTTGTCCTAAGGCATGATAACACTCAACTTACATGTCAATTTAAGTGCAAGGCGATCGTCGTCAATATAATTACCCAACTTTGAGTCGAGGTCGAATTTACGAGGAACAATATGAGTGGCGATTAAAAAAGTTAGAAATTAAAGTTACTTGGTAAGTTCAAACCTAAGGTACAAGTATTTTGGGAGATTTTGAATGTTTTCAAAAGTGAGACAATTCTTGGGCTTCTAAAGGATTAATTCGAGACTAAGAATAATTAGAGTGTAATCAATTAGGAATGGATCTTGGGATTATGTTTTTCTAGGAGAAAACTATTGTGAACGGATATATGAAAGATAGCATCCAATTTTAATTAATATGTTAGTGGGTAGGCTAGGTTTGGAGTTACGGTGTTAGTCTTTCAACAAAATATTGAAACATCACCCATGGATTCTTTTGAATGCCTCACGGATGCTGACATTCTAATCAACCCAAAAGCCTCAATTTAACATCCCTATTTCTAGGATGATGTTCAAGAGATAGCAATTCCACATCTCATCCTTATTTCTAAGATAACAAAACGGGAATAACTACCATCTACATTATTGTTTACAAATGTTTATGTCACCTACATCCCTTTTTCAAGGATGATGTAGGATCTAGACTATCCACATCCCTCTTTCAAGGATGATATGAAAATTTTAGGAGAAATTTATGTTCTCACCGACAATTCCCATTTTGCATTCAAACATTTGTGAAACCCATCAACATTAACCACAAATTGGAGCTAACAATCAATAACCACACACTTGAACTCTACTCAAACATAACCCCAAGAGGTAGATCTAGCAAATCATACAGATAAGAAACACAAATATACCAATATTTTCACCAAAGTTATTCATTAAAAATAAATAGAGGGCAAACCATACTTTAAAATTCAATGAATCTTCAATGGGTGATGCCAAATCTACAATTTGGAGTTCCTCTAATTGATTCTTATCTCAAATTAGTACAAATTTAAGATCTAAGCTCCAAAGAAAACAATACCCTATAAATAAGCTAAATTGATGATGAAAGATGAATAATGGATAAATATGGTGAAAAATGATCTAAAAACTCTTATTTGAGCCCCAATTCCATATTTTTCAAATATTCCTTTACAACTTTTCCGCTCTACTACGATTTCCACCTCTTCACCACGTTCGCGACTTCCACAATTGCGGTAGTCATATCGCGATCATCCTTCGATTGACTTGTTGACTGGTCACGATCACGACCCTCAGGCCGCGATCGCAGTAACTGAGGGTCAATTTTTTGATTTTATTTCTAACATTTGTCTCTTTTCTTTCATATTTAACCTCTTTTTGACTTAAATGACTTGCTCATCTTGTCTTTTCAAATTTTCCTACACAAATGAGAATTAAGTAGGAGATTAACATAAAATCAATGAAAAAGCATGGTAATTTAGGCTTAAAAGGTACTAGAAAATCCTCAAATTGATGACTTATCAATACCCCCAACCTTAAAATTGTGCTTGTCCTCAAGCAACTAAGAACAATTTAATGAGATAGGGGTATTCAACTCAAATCCACCCCAAAGAAAGCTATACTAAAGGAACAAGCTAACAAAGCTCTATAAAGACTTTCAAACATGTCATGGCAATAAGTGAACCAAAATTTTTCAATAAGCACATCTTTATGAAGCAAGGATGCAAGTTTATATCACACGAACCTTCCAAATCAACAAAGCATCTTAAGAGGAGACACAAAATCTTCAAAGATTTTCTCAATCTTCACAATGCAACTTACTTAACCTATTTACCCTAATCGAGAGTAAGACTTCACCCTTTACCCCAAAGTATCGATGTCGTTCACAAGCAAGAGTTAGCTCCACACACACAAAATAAATTGAAATTTCTAAAGGATCTCAAATGATGAAAAAATTCACACTCACTCTCGCAATGAAATTTAAGTACAATGAGTAGAACCATAAGCTTGCCCTTTGTGTTTTTTGCCACTAATGTAGACTTACCTAGTTTGAAATCACCAAGTTTTTGCGGGTCAAGATGAAGGTTCAAGGTGTGGGAAGAAATATTCATGGATCAAGTGACTAAAAATCCTTCAATGCAATTCCTCAACCCCTTCTACCCAAAAATTTTCAAACTATCCACCTTATTCTCCTTCAAATCATTTCTCATATTTCCCTACCTTTTTATTAGCATTTACAAAATAATTCAATGCCACCATTTTCTTTCTTCATTTCTTTGTCTTTTTTTCAGGAGACTTTCTAACTTTAAGCGCCTCTTAGCCCCCTATTTGCCTCTTTTCTCTTCACATTCTATGAGCTAGGATATACAACTTTTCCACTAAGTATGTATCTTGTCTATTAAGCACATGATTTGACCACCTTACATACACCTTTCTTGACTCATCTTAGAACATCACATTAGTCCTCTCCAAACATGGAGTTTGAACCACCCTTACATTATTCTTCTAACTACACCCCTCCCCCAAACTTAGGCTTTCGCCTACATTTCATTACTTTGAATCATTTGATGCATCAAAGGAGTTAAGTGCCAAAAGGAAGATTTTAAAAGGGGTTAGGTGTTTTAGCAAGGTTATCATTACAAAAAGAAAGAAAAATGGCCAAGAAGGGCTCAAAGGGGCTAACCGGGGAACGATGTTAAGGTGGTAATTTGGCTATGTGACGGGTCAAAAATGGCCTCGGGTCTCTCTCCAAACTAAGGTTGTCTAGAATTATGCATTGAACACACTCGGGGAAAGTTCTAGACTACATAGATGTACAAGAATTATTCAAAAATCTCACCACACATGGCATTGTACTCATAGAGCAAAAAGTTAATCTACCAACCAATTTGAGCTTAATAAGTTACTCCGAGTCAAGGACTCATCCTTGTAAAGAGAGCCAAAAATTAAATTTAATGGTCTCATTCAAAAGAAAGATCAAGAACATCCTTTGATCATTTTCACAAAGAAAACTATAACTTTTGTTTTTTCTCAAAATCATTTAATTTCTTGCCAATAACATTTAGAAAGCATTTTTGAACTTTTGTCTCTTCCTAAACAATTAAAGAAAAACTTAGGGGAATGCAAGGCAACATTATCATTAAACTTCATGGGATTCTTTCCTCACAACTTCACATATCGACCATTTAGATCATAAAATACTCATAACACCAACAGAAACACAAACGATCCTATACCCATTAGAATGATGTCACCCAATCTATCATAGGGCAAGGAAAATATTCATGTCTCTTGGGTTCTTAGACTTCACCCGGAGATGCTATGATAAGCACACTAATCGATCACACCATGGATACAATATTCATCAACATCTTCAACCAAAAACCACTAGTTATCCCACTTTTAAGACCAATTGGACTCATAGCTATACTCTAAAAATGATCACAAAAAGCCCCAAGAAAGTTTACATTAACCTTTACAAGCATATATGACATTTCTCTCTTACTGTTATTTTAACAAACATGTGGTGTGCATGAAAAGTAAGAGTTTGAATAGATAAAATAACAACACATGTGAACATGCCCAATGCACAAATTCATCACCAAACACACCACTTGTAATCATACTAACCAAATTAAATCATCTATCACTCAATTAAGCAACAAACCTCAAGTGGGTGTTTCATCAAACACACGGTGTGCACTAGTGTATGGAAATAAGACTTTTGTAATTTAGCATTTGTGACAAGGCACACATTAAAAAATCTTCATCCCAACAACCATATTCTACCAAATTAAGCTCAAATGAATTGAGTCCAAACAAAAAAAATCATAGAATGTGATCATCATTTGTATTTTAAAGATCATACCTTGTAAGCTTACTAAGGAGAGAAAAGTGATGAAAAGAAAGTCCAATATACTTATCCGGGGTTTCATTCTTGAGGTACCCATCCAAATTTTTCTATCACCTAAAAACACCCAAAAACAAGCTAAAAATTGAATAAAAAAATATTAGAATACATCAAGAAAAATTCCTTGGATTTCCTCCCAAAAAGCGCCTTAGTTAAAGTCGTGACACGACATCTTTTGAGTATCTTTATATCTCTATTTATAATATTTGAATCGATGGCCCAACTTTAGATCAATACATCTTCGAGGTACTTTGGGCAAAGGTGAGGACACAATGAAATATTTTCTATCTCGCCACTTTGAAGACTTAAACCTTTTATCAAACTTCACATTAAACTTCCTAATAGGCTCGTTGGGTATCAATGAGAATATCAAGAATTCACTTGTTACACATCGCATTTTGAATTTATTGGCCTTCTTTTGGAATGACAACTCCAAAATGCAAGAATTTTCCTCCCCCTCTCATAAATTCATCATTTGCTTGGGTGGTTCGACTTCCATCACATCCACCAAGCATAATGTTGAGAAGTGGTTTGAGTGAGTTCTTCTACCTAGTTTCAAAGTCACATACTTCTTGACATACTCAATCTAAAATGAACTAAAGCCTTCACAAAGGATTTATTTGGCTTTTTTCTTTCGGCTCTAGTACCATTTCCTCAATTTTGGCATCTTCAACTATCTTAGCGGTTGTTAGGAAATCACCGAGGATTCTTTAACATCGAGCTTATTTGTAAGAGTGGATAATTTGAAATATTAGCCTCCATACCCACTTCTTCCTCCCATTCGATTTCCTTTTCAAATTCCTCTTTGGATTAATGCAAGACAAACATGTCCTCCTCTAATTTAGTTGCCCTATCTAAAAGATTTGAAGCATTGCTTCAAAACCATTGTACCCGATATGTTGTTCTTCCTTTATTTCATCATGAGACCTATCAAACTCATAAGAAGAACTAGTATTTGGATTAGCATAATAAGGGGATGGGGCATTTGGACAACCATTCCAATGTCCATCCCGACCATCACACAAAGAAAAATCATACTTCTAATAGGATCGAGATGGTGCAAATCTCTTTCTAGGGAGAACATCTACAATCTCGTAGAAAGTGGGGTCTGTCACACTATGGACATGGATCATCCAGATCGTATTTCATGTCCCCCTGTTGGGGTTAATGCCATTACCAAGACAAACGGTCATCAATTTTGGAAAATCCATGTTCCCCCATTCCAATTCCCATAACAATGCACCCGTTCAGTCCAAAATCATAAATTAAAGCATAAATCATCAATTTAAAATACGAGAAAAGTAATTCAAGTAATACCAATCAAAACCCCTCAACCATATTTCAAACTCGTCAATTCAAACCACATGGATAATGAGTAAATAAGTCCACAGTGAAAAATTAAAGTTAGAGAATGAGATAGATGCCTGAAATACATAAGAAATTGAAGACAATTCAAAGTTTTGATCTTAGATAGTGAATCTTCTGTAAAACTCTTGAGTTTTGATTTAAGAGAGAAATAATGAAGTTTGATCTTTTGAAATTGAAGGGAATGAGGTTATTTTATGTTTAAAGGTTGTGTAAGGGGTAAAAAGACCAAAACCCCTCACCATAAGTGAAAAACCAAAACTAGATAAATTTAACACAATAGTGCGGCACATCAATATCGTGGAGGGTAGCCTCCGTTCCATGCCTTTATCTCGGAGGCTAACCTCCGTGCCACACCACAATCGCAGAGGCACACTATCTCGGAGTTCTAAAATAGCCCCAAACTCCTTCCAAAAATTTTGAAACTTTCCTAAAACAACCTTTTAATATACGTAAACATAATTCAAGTCAAAAATTGACATTACGAATGCGAGAGGGTCAAAAATAAAATCTTTAAAATTTTATGGGGTCTTACAATATCCCCACTGTAGGATCATTCATCCCCGAATGATGAGTTAGGACATTTTTAGCATGAGAATAACAAAAAAGTAGTAGAATCCAAGGACAAATTCAAAAGGTGACAAGAGGGAAACGTAGCTCATACCTTAAGCACTTTCATCCAAACCGGGGAACAAGAACGGGTACTTGGCCTTCATAACTTCTTCAGCCTCCCATGTAGCTTTTTCTACCTGTTGATTTTCCAAAGAATCGTCATCGTAGCTACGTCCTTTGTCCTCAATCTATGAACCTGTCAATCTAATATTTCGAATGAGATCTCTTCATAAGGTAACGAATCCGAAACACCAACATCCTCTACAAGCACTATCAAAGAAGGGTCACCCACAACTTTTTCAGCATAGACACATGGAAAACAAGATGAATAGAGTTCAAATTTGCTGGTAAATCTAAATCATAAGCGACATTTTCCAATCCTCCTCTAAATCTGATACGGACCAACATAAAAAGGACTGAGCTTCCCCTTCCTCCCAAATCTCATGACTCATTTCATAGGAGATACCTTCAAGAATACCCAATCACTTACTTCAAATTTCAGCACCCTTCTCTTCACATCCGCATAAGACTTTTAGCAACTTTGGGCAGTCTTAAGTCTTTCTCTGATCACCTTCATCTTCTCCATGGCTTGGTTAACCAAGTCAGTACCAAATAACCTAGTCTCACCTAGCTCAAACCATCCAATAGGTGACCTACACCTTCTACCATAGAGACCCTCTAAAAAGCCATTTGAATGCTAGAATGATAACTGTTATATTATACGTAAACTCAATAAGAGAAAAATAGTTAACCAAGCCAATCACACAAGCCCTTAGCATATCCTATAAAGCCAGCATAGTCCGCTCTACTTGACCATCCATTTGGGGATGGAAAGCAGTGTTAAGGTTCACTTGATTACCCAAACCTTTCTGAAACAAGTGCCAAACATGAGAAAAAGACTATATGCCTCCGTTTGAAATGATGGACATATATAGTCCATGCAACTTTACTATCTCCATAATGAATAACTTGGCATAATCCTCTCCTGAGTAGCCAGTCCTCACAGATAAAAAGTGAGCAGACTTAGTCATTTTATCCATAATAACCCAAATAGAATCATATTGATTGCGAGACTGTGGAAGACCCATGACAAAATCCATATTAATCATCTCCCACTTCCACATAGGCAACTGTATCTCTTAAGACATACCACTAGGCCTCAAGTTTTTAACCTTGACTTGCTGACAAACCATACATTAAGCCATGAAATTGGCCACATCTATCTTCATATTGTTCCAACATTAGATTTTCTTCAAATCATGATAGATCTTAGTTAAACCTGAATGAAATATATATCTAGACTCATCAGCCTTAGTCAAAATCATTTCTCACAACCCATCAACATCAGGAACACATAATCTCTCTTGATACCTCAAGATGCCATCTCTCCAAATCTCAAAAGCCATAACCTTTTGCTGACCCACATTATCCTTAATCTGCCTAGGTATGGGATCCAAAACTTGCTTTACCTTTACCTCATCACCTAGAGATAATTTAACTACTTCTTGAACAATCACTTCTCCATACTCAAAGTCCAAGAGATGGACTCCCAAGTAAGCCAACCTATGAATATCCTTCACCAACCTTCTTTTATCCTTATATATATGAGATAAGTTCCCCATAGACAACGTACTAAGAGCACCAGTAACCATATTAACTTTACCTGGATGGTAATGCTAACTCATGTCGTAATCCTTAAGTAACTCGAGCCACCTCGTTTGCCTGAGAGTCAATTCCTTCTACATAAACACATACTGTAAGCTCTTATGGTCTAAATAATGTGCACATGCACCCCATACATATAATGGCACCAAATATTCAACGCAAAGACCATAATCGTCTACTCTAGATTGTGAGTTGGGTAATTCATCATATGAACTTTAAGCTGCCTGGAAGTACAAGCTATAACCTTACAATGTTTCATCAAAAGACAACCTAAACCCACACGGGATGGATCATAATATACAACAAACCTATTTGTACCCTCAGGCAGGGTCAAAATTGGTGCAAAAGTCAACTTATCCTTCAACTTCTCAAAGCTACCGTCACAAGCTTCAAACTATAAGAACTTAACCTTCTCAGTTCCTTCTGCATAAACACATACTACAAGCTCTTATGGTCTGAATAAATGTCAACATGCACCCCACACAGACAATGGGGCTAAATATTCAATGCAATGTCCACAACTGCCAACTCTAGATCGTGAGTAGGGTAATTCCTCTGATGAACTTTAAGCTGCCTGGAAGCATAAGCTACAACCTTACTATGCTGCATCAACACATAACCCCAGATCCACATGGGATGCATCACAATATGCAACAAACCCATTAGTACCCTCGTGCAGGGTCCATTCTGGCGTACAAGTCAATTTATCCTTCAACTTCTCAAAGTTACCTTCACAAGCTTCGGACCACTAGAACTTAACTATTTTCTATGTTGGCTTCATCAATGGAGAAGCAATAGACGATAAACTCTCCACAAATCTCCGATAATACCCAACCAAGCCTAAAAATCTCCTAATGTTCGCTAGAGTCCTGGGTCTAGGCCATTTCTTAATTGCCTTAACTTTTTATAGACCACCTTGATCCCCTCATGGATCTAGGCCATTTCTTTACTGCCTTAACTTTCTGTAGACCACCTTGACCCCCTCACTAGACACGACATGCCTAATAAAGGTCACATCACTTAATCAAAAGTCACACTTAGAAAATTTCGCATATAATTTCTGGTTCTTAAGAGTTTGCAACACAATTTGAATGTGACTGGCATGATCCTCCCCGCTCTTAGAGTATTCCAGGATATCATCAATAAAGACTATAACAAACAAATCAAAAAGCTGCTTGAACACCCGATTCATATGTCCATGAAAGTAGACGGAGCGTTAGTCCACCCAAATGACATATCCAAAAACTCATAATGTCTGTACTGAGTTCTGAAAGCAATCTTGGAATATCAACCTCTCTAATTTACAACAGATGATAGATCAAAAGGAGATCAATCTTAGTAAAACATCTAGTACCCTAAAGCTGATCGAAAAGGTCATCAATCGTAGAATGAGGGTACATATTTTTCACTATAACTTTGTTCAACTGATGATAGTCTATACACATCCGAAGATAGCTATCTTTCTTTCACAAGAAAAGTGTAGGATCACCCTATGGAGAAACACTAGTACGAATAAAACCCTTATCCAGAAGATTCTTCAACTTCCTCTTAAGTTCCTTTAATTTAACTGGAGCCATCCTATAAGGAGGAATGGAAATAGGATGGGTACTAGGTAGAAGATCAATCCCAAAATTTGTTTCACTATTCAGAGGAATTCTAGGAAGTTCATATGGAAACACTTGAGAAAATACATTAACAACAGGGACAGAACGCAAAGAGGGACTTTCAGAGCTAGAATCCTTAAACCGAACTAAATGGTACAAATATACTTTAGAAATCAATTTTTGAGCACTAAGATATGAGATAAACCTCCCTTTAGGTACTAAGGAACTCCCTTCCCATTTAATCACCGGTTTATTAAGAAATTGAAAACTGATCTTTTGGTTCCTACAATCTTGAGAAACATACCATTAAAGGAGCCAATCCATCCCCAAGATTATATCGAAGTCCACTAGGTAAAATTCTATCAAATCCACCAAGCTTTACCTATTAAGAATGGACACCACACAACCCCTATAGATTTTTTAGCAATAATATAATCACTCATCAGAGTAGAAACAGAAAAGGGGTTGAAAATATTTCAGGACCAAAACAAAAGGGTACAACCACATAAGGAGGCACATAAGATAAGTAGAACCCAGATCAAGTAAACAATAAACATCACAAGAGAAAAGTTGTAACATACCAGTAACACCATTCTGGGATTCCTCAAATTCCTGGCGAGTAGCAAGTGCATAGAGACGATTCCAACCAATACCGGTACCCGAAGTGGCATCCTTAGGTTTTGGAGCTGAAGAAGTGGCGACCAAAACATTATTAGCTATAGTGGCAACTGTGGATATAGGATAATTTCTCTGCGGATGACCAGGCTGACCATAATTGAAACATAAATCCCCCCTAATAATAATCATGATGAAGCTATTCATAAAATTGACAAAGAGGATAAGGTATGGCTAACTGAGCTCCACTAACCTGAGACTGGGCACCCTGTGCCTTAGGACCACTGCTAGTCTAAAAATGACGATCACCAGAAGGCTTAGGATAAAGAGCACTAGCTATCGAATAAGAATTTATCGAATTTTCTTCTTAGTCCACTGTTTACCATATCTCCCACTATTCTGCTAACCTACACCTTACTCTGAATATCTCAACTTCTTATTCTACCTCTCCCCTATCTCTTCTTGCTTTTTTTTGTCATTCTCCACTGCTGCAAATAAACCACCAACCTGGAGATATATCTCTATAAATGTTCAACATCACAACTTTACACTCCAATACCAAATCACGGGACAAACCAGAAGCAAAATTACTCATTTTGGATCTAATGTTATCCACTAACTTTGGATCAAAACACGACAACTTCTGAAATTTCAGAGCATACTCCGTCACACTCATCTTCCCTTGCTTCAAGTTCATAAACTTTTCAGCCTTAGCCTCCTTCAACTCCTGAGGAAAGAAGTGATCAAGAAAGTCCCCCAAAAAATCATCCCACACTGCTGACTCAGTGTTATCCCTTCTAAATTATTCCCACTCCTCTAACCACTGATAAGCTACATCTTTAAACTGATACATAACAAACTCTACACCCTTCGAATTAGTAGCATGCATAACCTGAAAGTTTTCTCCATCTCATCAATAAACCCATTAGAATCCTTCTAAACCTTAGAGCCTGTAAAGGTTGGGGGATTCAACTTTATAAACTAGCCAACCCGAGCAACCTAAGATGAATGAGAAATAGAACCAATACGATTAGACTGACAATATTGTGATGTCACCAACTGAGTAAGCATATGAATTGACTGACGGAACTCCACATTAGAGATATCTCCCTGAGGCGTCTGCGGATAAGCATCTCCAGTCCTAGAAGCCCAAGAAAAATTAGTAGGGATTGATGAAACCCTATGTAAAGTAGTACAATCAGGAACAGGGACCTTAGACCGGGTCTGCATTCCATAAGAAGGGTGAATTCCCTCCATATTTTCCTTAGGTGTGACAGAGGTTCCAACAGAGTTTTTACGAGAGTCAGATCTTTGGGAAGGCATGATCTGAAACAAAAGTAAGCCAAGAATTAGAAAAGTTTCAAGACAACTAGACTCTATAGCCCAAAATAGGACACAAGAAAGGGAAACACGTCAAATTCCTTGTATCCTTCCCTTATAAGTGTGGTGCTCTACACACCTATAATTGGACTTAACTCGATAAGGCTTTGTGGATACCCAAATATCCTGAATCGTGCTTTGATACCAAGATTTTCATGACCTAAATGAAGGCCTGGTCATGATGGGTATCTCACGCCCACTTTGAGCCGATGACCATCCCCTTAGACTAATCTCCAGAACATAATAAAATAATACAATAGAAGCAAAAAAAACATGATGATAAGAATAATAGATAAACTAAATAAGAGTGCTAAGAGTCAAAACAAACATCCAACCTTCAATTGTTCATAAAAGCATCTAAAACCATAATATCAACTAAGTTGGTACATTCCCCCGACTATGAGAAAAATACCCAAAAAATATACTAAGTCAAAAAAGAAACATGTTTGGAATATAACCAAAACTATCTTAACTAGCTCAACTTTCAGTGGATTCACCTTGATCCCCTCATGAGAAACAACATGCCTAAGAAAGGTCACATTACTTAACCAAAACTCACACTTAGAAAATTTTGCATATAGTTTCTGGTCTTTAAGAGTCTGCAACATAATTCAGAGGTGATTCACAAGATCCTCATCCCTGTTAGAGTACACCAGGATATCACAATGAAGACTATACCAAACAAATCCAAAAACTGCGTGAATGACCAAATCATATGATCCGTGAAAGCAGCCGGAGCATTAGTCAACCAAAATGACATAACCAGAAACTCATAATGGCCATACCAAGTTCTAAAAGTAGTCTTAGGAATATCAACCTCCCTAATTTTCAACTGATGATAGCTCGAATGGAGATCAATTTTAGAGAAATATCTAGCACCCTGAATCTGATAAAAAAGGTCATCAATCTTAAGAAAAGGGTACTTATTCTTCACTGTAACCTCATTCAACTAATGATAGTCTATAAACATTCGAAGAGACCTATATTTCTCTTGCACGAGTATCCTACGGAGAAACACTAAGGCGAATGAAAACCTTATCCATAAGATCTTCTAACTGCTTCTTAAGTCTCTTTAATTTAGCTGGAGCCATCCTATAAGGAGGAATGAAAATATGATGGGTATCAAGTTAAAGTTCAATCCCAAAATTTATTTCCCTATTGGTAGGAATTCCAGGAAGTTCATCAGGAAACACTTCGAGAAATTCATTAACCACAGGGATAAAAAACAAAGAGAGACTTACAGAGATAGAATGCTTAACCCGAACTAAATGGTATAGACATCTTTTAGAAATCAATTTATGAGCTCTAAGATATGAGATAAACCTCCCTTTGGATACTAAGGAACACCCCTCCCATTCAATCACCGGTTGATTAGGGAACTGAAAATTGACTTTTGGTTCATACAATCCATAGAAGCATACCATTTACATCAAAGTCCACCATGTCAAGTTCTATCAAATCGACTAAGGTTTACCTATTATGAATGGACATCGTACAAACTCTATAGATTTATCTAGCAATAATAGTATCACCCACCGGAGTAGATACAAAAAGGGGTAAAAAATATCTTTAGGCCTAAAAACAAAGTGTACAGCCACATAAGAGGTCATATAAGATAGGGCAGAACTCAGATCAAATAAAAAATTAACATCACAAGAGAAAAGGTGTAACATACCAGTAATAACATTGGGGTATGCCTCAAATTCTTGGTAAGTAGCAAGTGCATAAAGACGATTTTGGCCAGTGTCGGTACCTGAAATGGCTCCCTTAGGTGCTGGAGCTGAAGAACTGGCAACCAGAACCTTATTAACTCTAGTGGAAACCTTGGATATAGGATAATTTATCTGTAGATAACCAGGCTTACCATAATTGAAAGATAAATTCCACCCCTCCTCACAATAACCATGATGAAGCTATTCACAAAATTGACAAAGAAGACAAGGTGTGGCTAACTGAGCTCCACTAACCTGAGGCTGGGCATTCTGTGCCTTAGGACTACTGCTAGTCTGAAAATAACGATCACCAAATAACTTAGGATAAGGAGCACTAGCCGTCGAATAAGAATTTATCCAATTCTTCTTCTAGTCCACTGTTTATGATCTCTCTTACTTCTTTGCTGACCTACACCCTACTCTAAATATTTGAACTTCTTATTCTACCTCCCCCCTTCTCTACCTATTTTTTCCTCAGCCTCCACCCATTGTATATAAACTACCAAGTTAAAGATGTCCATATCATTGTTCAACATCACAGCCTTACACTCCAATACCAAATCACGGGATAAACCAGAAGCAAACTTCCTCATTTTGGATCTAATGTTAGCCACTAATTCTAGAACATAACGAGACCACTGATGAAATTTTAGAGCATACTACTTCACACTCATCTTCCCTTGCTTCTAGTTCATAAACTCTTCATCCTTAGATTCCCTCAACTCCTGAGGAAAGAAGTGATCAAGGAAGGCCATCAAAACTCATTTTATGCCTCTGCCTTAGCATTATCACCTCTTAGTTGTTCCCACTTCTCATATTACTGATAAGCTACATCTTTCAATTGATACGAAAAAACTCTAGACCCTTAGAATCAGTAGCATGCATAACTCCAAAAATTTTCTCCATCTAATCTATAAACCCATAAGGATCCTCCTCAACCATAGATCCTATAAAGGTTGGGGCATTCAACCTCATAAACTATCCAAACTGAGTGGCCTACAATGAATGAGAAATAGAACCAACCCAATAAGACTGATGAGGCTGTGATGCCACCAACTGAGTAAGCATATGAATAAACTGATGGAGCTTTACATTAGAGTTATCTCTCTGATGCGTCTGGACATAAGAATCTCCAACTTAGAAAGCCCGAGGAGGACTAGTAGGGACCGGTGGAACCCTTTATAGGGTAGTACAATCAAAAGAAGGGACCCAAGATTGGCTCTGTGTTCCATGAGTAGGGTGAATTCCCTCCATATTTTCCATAGGTGGGACTGAGGTTCCAGCAGATTTTCTACAAGCATCAGATCTTTGGAGAGGGATGATCTGAAATATGAGTAAGTGAAGATTTAGAGAAGTTTCAAGACAACTAGACTCTATATCCCAAAATAGAACACAAGAAAGGAAAACATTCCTAAATGCCTTGTAGCCTCCCCCTTATAAAAGTAGAGTTCTATACACCAATAAAAGGGTCTACTCAATATGACTTTGTGTACACGGAAGACCATGAACCGTGCTCTAATACCAAGCTTATCACGACCCAAACCAGGGCCTAGTCGTGATGGGTATTTCAAGCTCATTATGAGCAGAAGACCGCCCCCTTAGCCTAACATCTAGAACATAATAAAATAATACTATGAAAGACAACCAAATATAACAGTAAGAAGAATAGATAAATCAAATGAGAGTTCTAAGAGTCAAAATAAACATCCAACCCACACTTGTCCATAAAAGCCTCTCAAACCAGAATATCAACTAAGTCGAGACATGCCCCCGACAATGAAAAAAGTATCCAAGAAGAAATACTAAGTGAATAACGAAACCAGTGAAATGATAGGGCCTTCCAAAAGAATACAGGCTAGCCACTTCACAAAAGATCCATAGTAATACCGAGCCACTTAACGCTGCATAGGAGCAACAGAAAAAACCCTTCAGACCCTACATCATGAAATAATATAGCGTCTAGGGATGGTTAGTGGGGTAAGCACACGATGTAACTTAAGGAAAGTGATAAAATAAATGTCAATGCCAAAAACCAATTAAGGCCGTATGACCAATAATTATATAAATATATATAGGATGCCGGATAGGTACAAGGGTCATGAATATTAGATTTCAAATCATTAACCTAAAATATATAGCTTGGTTCATCCTAAGTCACCCACGGGCTATATAGGTTCAGCTTTCCATGCTGAAAGGGCCCTTGTGTGTGTTAGCCGCACGAATTGAGGAATCCAAAGGAAGGGCTAAAGACACCAAGGCTATCCCAAAATATATATGTGAACCAAAAACATGGTCACATAGACACCTACATCGGCAAATGTGGGTCCAAAACCATAAATTAAAGTATAAATCATAAATTTAAAACATGAAAAAAGTAATTCAAGTAATACTAATCAAAATCCATCAACCCAATTTTAAACCCATCAATTCAAACCACATTGATAATGAGAAAATAAGTGCGACAATGAACAAGTAAAGTTAGGGAATGAGATATATGCCTGAAATACACAAGAAATTGAAGACAATTCAAAGTTTAGAGCTTAGATGGTGAATCCCTTGTAAAACCCTTGAGTTTTCTTGAGTTTTGAGCTTAGTGGGGTAAGCACACGATGTAACTTAAGAAAAGTGATAAAATAAATGTCAATGCCAAAAACCAATTAAGGCCGTATGACCAATAATTATATAAATATATATAATATGCCGGATAGGTACAAGGGTCATGAATATTAGATTTCAAATCATTAACCTAAAATATATAGCTTGGTTCGTCCTAAGTCACCCACGGGCTATATAGGTTTAGCTTTCCATGCTGAAAGGGCCCTTGTGTGTGTTAGCCGCACGAATTGAGGAATCCAAAGGAAGGGCTAAAGACACCAAGGCTCTTGCTATCCCAAAATATATATGTGAACCAAAAACATGGTCACATAGACACCTACATCGGCAAATGTGGTTTCCAATGTTAGTCCCCTCAGGACTACTCCCTCATGATGAGTTACACAATTTTCTTTAAGCCTAAATTAAAATTGTTGGTATATAATCAAACCCATTAACCCAAGAGTCTTGTAATTAAAGCATTTACCTCTTAGTATCGTAATACCAATTATACTTACAAGCTCATATAATCATTCCAAACCAATTCACGTAACCATTAGACTCTCAAGTTCCATTTAAAAATCCAAGCCATGGCTACCAAGGAATTTTCAAATCTATTTAAACCAATTTTTCATTAATACAATGTAAAAGGGTTCATCAATAATTTGAATTATGTAATTATCTATGTTCAAAAATCAAATTTACAAAGTGGGTTGGGGTTAGTGCCATTACTAAGTCAAAAGTCATCAATTTGGGAAAATCCATGTTCCCCATTCCAATTCCCATAACAATGCACCAGTTCAGTCCAAAACCATAAATTAAAGTATAAATCATAAATTTAAAACATGAAAAAAGTAATTCAAGTAATACCAATCAAAATCCATCAACCCAATTTTAAACCCATCAATTCAAACCACATTGATAATGAGAAAATAAGTGCGACAATGAACAAGTAAAGTTAGGGAATGAGATATATGCCTGAAATACACAAGAAATTGAAGACAATTCAAAGTTTAGAGCTTAGATGGTGAATCCCTTGTAAAACCCTTGAGTTTTCTTGAGTTTTGAGTTTAAGAGAGAAAGAATGGAGTTTGATCTTTTAAATTAAAGGGCATGGGATTATTTTATGTCTAAAGGTCATATAATGGGTAAAAAGATCAAAAGCCCCTCACTCCAAGTGAAAAAAATAAAACTGGATAAATTTAACACAACAGAGTGGCACGTCAATATCGCGGAGGGTATCCTCTGTACCACGCCTTTATCACCGAGGCTAACCATCATGCCACACTACTATCGCAGAGGCTACCTCTGTGTCGCATCACTATTGCGGAGGCACACTGCCTCTGAGTTTTAAAATAGCCTGAACTCCTTTCAAAAAGGTAAAATTTTTTCTAAAATCCCTTTCGACATCCCTAAATATAATTAAAGTCAAAAATTGACATTAAGAATGCTGGAGGGTAAAAAATAAAATCATCAAAAATTTATGAGGTCTTACAATTTAATTTGGGAAAAATCAAAATTTAAGTTTTAAAGCTTTAATAGAGCTTTATTGGCAGCTCATTGTGGTTTACGTTCGGCTTCAAGCTCATAAAAATGAAACTAGTATCTTTATGTATGATTTCTAAATAAAAAACAAATCACCACAGTTTAGTTTGATTATTATTGTCTTGACGATTGAATCATTCCATGACGACAATCTCTAAACTCTTATGAACTTCGAATTTTTTTAAACTCAGAAATGAGTAATAGTTTTCGAATCAGTACTCAAGCCTTTATACAAGCTCAGAAATGATCAACAAATGTAAGAGTATTGCATCGTCACCTATATCATCTAAGGACTACACATTCAATACTATCCAAATCTATTCTGGATTAATTCTTCATTTAGTAAAATCAAGAAAGTATAAATTTTTCCAATATCAATATTCTCTGTGTTTTGATGTAAAAAATTTATGAGTGTTTGCAAGAATTTGTTAATGGATTTAGATCAAATATGGACTTATTTTTTAAATCATGGTATTTGATGAAAGAAACGAAAGAACAACGAAATAATGTCTTTTCTATTTTTGTTGGTTGATTTTTGTTTTTTTTTCTTTAAAATTGTATGGTTTTTAATTTAGTGGGTTGGGTGGGTTATTTAAGAAAAATGGAAAATTTTGATTAATTTGGGGAAAATCATCCAATTCAGGGGTATATATGTTAAGTTCATTTATGGCAGACGTATTTTTAGCCAAAAATAAAATGACAGAAGCATTTTATCTCAAAAGTATAAGGTGAGATAAACTTAATCAATCAATGAAAATAGAGGGGTATTTTCACCCTCTTTACTTAAATTTTAAATTCAAATATTTAATAGTTATACATTTGATATAGTGAAGTAGGTAAAGGATCAAGTATTGCTAGAAAAGAAGCAAACGTGTCATAAGTTTCACGTATAAATCACAAATATTAAAATTATTAATAGTACTCACTATTGTAAATGTTGTGTGAATCAGTTGTCAAACAAAAAACCTCGGGACACTTGCCAAAAATAGATTATGTTTCAATAAAATGAGAGTAGTTTAGCCTAACTTTTAAAATTACAATTCATATCTTTCCTTTCTCATTTTTCTTTTTTTTCTTATTTGTTTCAATCCCCCCCATCTTTTCTATCTCTAGCATCTATTTTTTTTTTTTGTTTTTTTCTCGTTTCTATTTTTAGCATCTATTTTTTTTTATTTTTCTTTTATAGTTTCCCTTTTTTTTCTTTCCCATTTTTTTCTTTTTTGATTGTATTTTATATTTAATATTTTTTTTTGTATTTTTGGAAAACATAGCTATGTCGAGTACAAGCTGTGGATGATATCGAAAACATCATAACCGCTCATTATAATTAGGTTTAAGTCATCGACAGACCCTCAAACTTGTCTTGAAAATTCACTTAGATCCCTCAACTAAGGCCTGTACCTATCAGACCCCTAACCCACCCAAATTTTTATTCAATTAGGCCTTTTTTGTCCAACCAGCTAAAAACTCAAGTGTGTGTAATACACACACGATGATGTGGAAAAAAGGGCTAATTGAAAGAAGACACATGGCATTGTGAGTCCAATAATTATTAAAAACTAATTATAATTATTTTAAAAAAATAAAAATAAAAATTGGTTCCTTCACCCCTACCTCACCCGTCCACTTCAACCTCCACCCCTTCCATTCTCTTCTCTATTGTTTAGTCTTCTCTATTATTTAGAGAAGATGAACTTTAAAAAAAAATTAAAACTGATTCACCCGATGCCCCCTCCCCCCTTTCATTCTCTTCTCCATTGTTCTGCAAGAAGCTAAACTTCTAAAAAAAATCACAGAAGACATAAAATATTTGGCAATGATTTCGATTCTTGTTTTTATGATCATAAGGCATCAAATATTCAAATGTAAGGTAGTTGAAGAACCATACCTCCTTGATCAAAATCTAAGAAGCAACAATCATTCACTATTTACTTTTAAAAAATGTATAATAATTATTCATTCAGGATTTTGAGATTTTGTTCTCTGTTGTATCTAAACTTTGGGGCAAATCCCATGTGTTACAAACTATGCATCTTGAATGTGGTTCACTCTTTTTTCACACCTTTTTTTGTCAAAATTGGACACTGCCATAAGGGGAATTATGATTCCCATATTCTTATTTCTTTCTTGTGAACGTTACCTTGTGGTTTTGGCAACTTTGCCATTGCAGAACTAATTTCTCATGATACTTTCTCCATCAAGGATACCAATTTCTCCATTCTCTGCAAGAAAAAGGGTTCCCCATTGTATTAGATTTGAGTTATTTACGTTCATAAACATGTAATTTCAAACAATCTTGAAATTTTGAAGTTGATTTTCTGACGAGTCTCGCCAGAAAATACATTCGGAAACGTCTAAAGAAGACAATGACTGAGGTCGTGGTTTTCAAAGGAAGACGATGATGACGAGGGTTGTGAAAAATATAATGAAGGGGGGCGAGGGGTTGTGAAGAAGACGATGAAGGGGGCTTGAAGAAGACGATGAAAGGGCGAGGGGGCGGGATGCTTTTCATTTCTTTTCTTTTTAAATTAAGAAATTATAATACTTAAAAATTATATTAATAAAATGATTTAAATACAAGTTTTTAATTAAAAAAAAGTAAAATATTATTTAATCTACTGTTCACGTGCTCAAAGAGAGTGCAACACACTCTCCTTGCCAAATCAACATTTTGTGTCTGATAGGTATCAATTTTAGCACTTGAGGGGCCTGATAGGTACATGCCTTAGTTGAGGGGTCTAAGTGAATTTTTGAGACAAGTTTAAGGACCTAGCGATGACTTAAGCCTTGTATTTATAATATTATTTCTTTTTTCCTTTTCTATTTTTCCTTTTTTAACATTTTAGTTTTTTTTTTCTATTTTCTTTTATTCTTTCTTTTTCAATTCTTTCTTTTTGTTTTTTCCTTTATTTTTTTCTCTTACTTCTATTTCTTTTACTTCTTTTTGGATTTTTTCATTTTTTAATTTTCATGTTTTTTTCTTTTTTTCTTTTTGATATTTTTTTTTTGTATTTTTATTTTTTTTATATTTTCATTTTTTATTTCTTTTTTGCACTTTTTTCTATTTTTTTCTCTTCGCTCCCTATCTTCTATTTCTCTTCTTTTTTTTTTTTTTACTTTTTTTGGGTTTCTTTTTTGTATTTTTTTATTTCTCATTTTTTAATATATTTTATATTTTGTATTTTCAAAAGTATGGCTACGTCAAGCACGAGCTATGGATGATAACAAAATACCAAAATCGATATTGTATTTGTGTTTGCACCATAATTTATATTTTATATGTATTGATACAAATGTATTTATATTTTACAGTTCTCGCTTGTAATTGTATTTGTATTTTGTAGTTCGCATTTGTATTTATATTTTATAGTTCACACTTGAATTTGTATGTCATAGTTCACACCATTATTTATATTGTACAAAATTCACACTTGTCTTTCAAAAAATTATTCTGTATTTATATTTTATAGTTAACTGCATATTGTATTTGTATCTTATTTGTATTCTATTTTCGTCGATGCACTTGTACTTTTAAATAACTATTTTGTATTAGTACTTGTAAGTTGATCGCATATTATATTTTTATTTATATTAATTCATTTATTTATATTTTAATTTGTAGTTGATAGGATTATTTGTATTTCTAAACAAATGAAAAAGAATTATTATTCTTTTACGAACACTTATATTTATATTCATTGATATAAGTTATATTTTATGAATACAAATTGAATAATATAAATGATAAATTATAAAAATAAAAATGTTAAATTATACAAATACAGAGATTACATTTGTATCAAATAATATATGCTTGTATGACTTGATTCATACACATACAAATGATAATTATTTATATACAAATATAAATGATAAATTTGATATATAAATATTAATGATATAGTTTTCTTGAATGACACATTGCATATTTATATATTTTAAACTCAAGCAAATATAATGAATGTATATACTCATTTGTACACAAATATAAATAATAAATTGTACATATTCATGACTAAACTATTCAAATATAATAATAAATTTATTTAAAATATATAGTATGGTACAAATAAATAAAAAATATAAAATATGACAACAATAAAAAGTAAGAGAAAAAATACTAAAAAAATAAAAAAAGGATAAAAAATTACAAAAAAGAAAAAAAGAAACAAGAACGAAAAAGAACAAAGAAAATACAAAAAAAAGACTGCAAAGAAAAAAAGAAATAAAAAGGAAAAAAGGAAAAAGATAAAAAAAATAGAAAAGTGAAAAAAAAGAAAGAAAAAAAAGATATAAAAAGGCAAGAAAAATTGAAAAGTAAAAATGAAATGAAAAGAAAAATGGAATAGAAATAAACAGAAAAGAAGAATAGGAAAAGAAAAAAAGAAAGAAAAAATGAAGAAAAGAGGAAAAGAAAAAAAGAAGAAAAATTATCTTGAAAAGAAAAAAAGAAAGAAATAGAACAATGAGAAAGAGAAAAAATAAGGGGGGACTATGAATTGTATTTAATTGCCAAGAGAGACTATGAATTGTAATGAATCAAATCTTATGCTAAATAAAGTAATTAGCAGTTTATGTTTGATAAGCCATGTAGTTATTTCAAAAAAGTATGATCGATGGGTTAAGGCCCAAAATCCCACCTCTTTAGCCCAAAAAAAGAAACAAAATCCAATAAATAAAAAACTAAGAAAAAGGAGAAAAACAAAAAGACATAACAAAATTGAAAAGACCATGAATTTGCCCAAATAGGAAAGGTGAAAGTTTACATCTAAAGTTGTTTGTCGTCTAGGCACGCTGACGTTGACGAAACGATGAGGTAACTCTAGATGAACTTATCTATGTCACTGATCTGCAACTTTAATATTTAGTTAGATCTAACTTGGATCATTATTCAAATACAAGATTGAGTTGATTTTCTGGGTTGGTTCTAATTTTAGAGGTCTCAAAGATCTTACTAGATGTAGCGGAATCGACATCCAAGAATAACATGTACTTAATCAACTCCTCTATGCAAACATAACAAGGACTCGAAGGTATCTATAGCTTTTTTCTCTACTTAGCTGAAGAAACAGATATATGACATTTCTAATTAAAGTTTGTCTAACAAGAAAGTTACTATGGAATGATCCTACGAAAAGACTGATACCACAATTAGTAAGTCTTTTATTAAAACATCAGTCACGTTAAAACAACCAAACAGTGATTACTTATGGTTGATTTGTTGTTGACACTTCTTTGCTGCTATTTGTTCTGTTAGTGTTTTTCTGTCCCTTTTATAATGTGAAAGCTTTAGTTTCAGTTTGGTTCCCTATTTATAAAAGTGTTGAACCTTAGTTGACGGATTTGTTTCTTGTCTAGGTTGAGTAATTTTCTAGATTGAGATGGTAACTCCTGAAAATGGTTGTATTTAACAACTTTTGTACCTACAAAAGAAAAAACTTCATTAGTTAAAACATCTACTAGTGCATTGCCTTACCTAAGGATGTGGGGAAAATGCACTAGCCATTTACTCCTCCAAAATCAACTGGCCATCTCCATTCTAATCCTTCACCGAGTCTCCTATTTATCTTCAATCATATTGATCATAAATAATGAGTCAGACTCTTTTAAAACTCAAATCATATGCTATTTAAACAATATCTAAAACCTTATTGAATAGCTATAGCTTTTGTATAAATATTGTTAGTCACCCGTAATCTTTTTGCTTCAACATATATCAAATCTCCAATAGCATCTCTTAGACAAAAAGTTGCAGAGATCTCCCCGGGGTTACCTCTACTAGCAGGATTTAGTACTAACATACTCAAGGCTTCTAATCCATACATCTATCATGAGGTAATCATGCATAAATATATTCTCATAAAATGAAAGGGGAAATAATTATACCTCAAATATTAATACCTAATCATTAACAAGCTACCAGAAACTAGCCAAAGCAATGATCATCAAAATAATAATAACAGTAGCAATGACAATGTTAGTAATCAGCTACTCCAAATAAATAATAACTAGAAGAGCCTTTCATAAACCCCCTACCGCCCCAAGCTCAGAAAGTTCAATCAACATATAACACACCCTAGACCTACTCATCACCTATACCTAGCAACCCCTATAAGGCTGACAGGTATAGGTGTATACTGGAGATAGGCAATGCACATGCAAGAATTAATGCACAAAAATACCATCTGCAATACCATAAGTAACACAGGCCATCACACAGACTCCATAATGATGAAGTGATACATGAGGTCATCATATAACTTCTGAGACCATCACATAACCTCTGAAATAATAATGTTATATATGAGATCGTCACACAACCTTTGAGACCATCGTACAGTCTCTATAATAATGATGTGATATATGAGGTTATCACACAACCTCCGAGACCATCACACAATCTCTATAATAATGATATAATATACGAGGTCATCACATAACCTCTGAGATCGTCGCGCAATATCTATAATAATAATGTGTTACACGAGGTCGTCATACAACATCCAAGACTATCACACAACCTCTATAATAATAATATGATACACGAGGTCATCGTATAATCTCTGAGACTATAGGACAACCTCTGTAATAATGATGTGATACATGAGGTCTCGCATAACCTCTGAGACTATCACACATCCTTTATAATAATAATGTGATACACAATGTCATCGTACAACCTCTGAGACCATTGAGCAACCACTGTAATAATGATGTAAATCTATTGACCGAGGTAAATTTGGGACTAAATCATTATAAAAGTATAGAAAGGGTCGAAATCTCTCACGACCGGAGTATTAGTAGTATCAAAATCATAGACCGGAATTAATCTTAGAAATCCTTAAAACATCATTTTCAATCTCAATGCACATAAATCACCCATTAAGGTGGTATGATTCCCATTATGAAGAAATTTATTTTAAAGAAAAAAATAGAATTTTATCTTTTTTTAGGAAAAATAGTAGTAAAATCATATTTTAGTTGGAATCACACTATTTGCCATTATAAAGATCATAAATGTACCAAATCTATGTATGCCGTCACCAGTATTCAAATAATGTAATAATAATCACTAACACATCTACAAACTACGACCATATCCTTTATAAGGATAAACCATTTCCCAGAATCCAACCTATATCATAACAGGGCCTTGGTCCTAAAATATGTTTGAAATAGTTACAACATCATAATTGCATCCTTAGGACCACATAAATATCCAAAACTCATCTCAATAAATATATCCATATGCCATAGCATATCTATGAGTCACAACACATCTATAGGCCATATATCATAATCCAAGGAAAACCATCATCATTCATCAATCATGAAGTAATCTCATACTAAATGTTCATTAGTCTCAACCATGCCAAACATTCATAAGTAAGTCCTCAAGGGCTAACATAAGTCTTGGCCTAAAAGGGTTGAAGGAATGTAATGCCCTAAGAACCTATCCCGAGATGTCAGATGGTGCTCAAGGCCACACGTGGCCTCAAGCTAACCCTCTAAACTTGTCATTATTTTCAAAAATCATTATAGCGCAAATCATGCTAATATAAAGAGGAATAACCATGTCATGAACATACTAAAACATGAAATAATACTGCCCTGTGCAAACAAAATACTGAAATCTCTGTACACGCTAGTATACTAGTCTGACAAAGCCTCTACTACATAGGACTGAGGAGCCATTGGGATAGATCCCCAACTGACTCATACTGAACTAAAAGTAAACAACCATCTATTAACAAGACAAAATTAAAGACACAAGTCCTCGAACCATGAGGACTCACCAACTACAGAAGTGTAGAGAAAGGTACTCAAAGATCACTGTCGCTGCTGAGACTGAGCACCTGAATCTATATCACAAGGAAATATAAAATACAAAAGAGTATGTGGGTCAGTACTTGGGAATGTACTGAGTATGCGGGGGTGGATACAATATTTAAATAATATCATAAATGTAGAAAATCATGCATGCTGACCATAATAATTCTCTTCGCTTGAATTATCTGAAACATTTTTCTCATAAATCATCAGTAGTAATACATGTTTCATAAATCTCGTAAATCATTTATCTCAACTCAAACTCTTTAACTCATGACTTAGAGTGACTCGGTAACTCAAAAGACTTAAATCATTATGGACGTAGGAGTTTCTTATACCCGACATGACTACACCATGTGAGACACATGGATTCCAACATTTTGCCCTCCTACGGAGAGAACCTTTAATACCCCGAGAAATTTTTTGTTGAAATTTTATTCATAAACGTGTTGGATTCTATCTTCTAGAATGAATTATAAATTTTTCATGCGGAATGTCTTAGATTATGACCCACCATTGTGTAGAGTATCGAAAAAGCTTTCCAACGATATGTGGATCATCCAAAATGGACACCCGAACGACGTGTTACAAACATTCCAATCGAACTGTGAATAGTAGTAAATAGTAAAATGTCCAGGAAAAAGTACTGAGGCCTGGCATATTTTTTCTCCAACTTTAAATGATCATAGCTCCTTGTACATAATGATCTGGGTGATCTACTATATATCAATGGAAAGTTCTACGAGTCCTATTTCCAATGAAATTGGTTTCATCCAATTTGTCTATCGAAGCAAAAAGTTATGGTCGATCTACTTCAGCCTATCAAAAGCGGTTTTTTGGGTCAACTTCAAACGATCATAAATCTTCGTACACAATGATCTGGGTGAGATACTATATATCAACGGAAATATATGAGAGTCCTTTTTTTAATGAAATTGGTTTCATCCAATTTGGATATCGGAGTAAAACGTTATGGTTGATCTATTTCTGACTATCAAAATAGTCCATCAAAGGATAGATTCGAGAATTATTTGACTTTTAAGGGCGTTTTGGGCATTCCCCCTCACCCAAAATCCATCCAAACCCTATATTAAAGCCTATTAGAAACATTACATGTTATATTTCATCAAATTTCCTCAAAAAGAAAACCCTAAGCTCCTACATCCAACTTTAAGAACCTCCAAAGTTCACCATTAATTCTGCAAATTTATTCAAGATTCCAAGTTCCTAGTACAAGAACTCCAAGAACCATCATTCAGAGGCATGATTAATTTCTCAGAAATGAGTGTTGATCTATAGTTCATCATTCAAGGTGTGTGGGGTTTTTCAACAAGAACTCTTTTTCGTTCTTGTGCCCAAAAGTAATTTTCTTTACAAATGCATGATTTTAATTTGATTTTTACGAATTTAAAGCATGAACCCATATATTATGATGATTATTATGAAATCTTGATGTTTATGATTTTGAAAGATGAATTTACATGTGTGGAGATATAAAGCATGAATCTTGAATGATATTTATCATGATTTTTATATTTGGGTCGTGAATCTCCATTGGAAATTATGTTTTTTTAGGAAAGTGTGTGTTAAAAGCACGCTGATGTTGAATATTTGAGATATTTTGAATGATTTGACCTTTTGGTCTTAATGGAGTCATTTTGAACTTGAGTGTGAAAGAAATTCACAACGTGGTTGATTTTGATAGATGGGAAGCATGATGGCTCCCGATGTATATTTATATATTACTGAAATTGTTTTGTTGAGGATTGTCTTGGAAATGATCTGAGCTAAGTCCGGGAGAAATCTTTAGCACCGAGTGGGAGGTATAACGTGACCTTACTTCCCTAGAACTACATGCCCCCGTAGGAGTGAGCCTGAGGCTGATTTATATAGTGATCACTAGTTTGTGTGGATTTGATATCGATAGTCCTACTCCAATGGCAAGGATAGGACGGCTCTCCCCAACGTGGGTTGTACATTGGATTCCATGTAGCTCACATGGTTTATGTCGGTTATAGGATCTCCAAGTGTGTGTGTGTTTCCTTGTGTCTATGGTGAATGGTGAAGTGATTTGAAAGTAGAATTGTGAAAGTTATTCTTTCAAAAGATTTAAATGATATTTACATTATGAGAATTGATATTCTTGATGAACTGAAAATGATTGACAAATTATATGATGACTCAAATGTGTTATTGTACTTATTTCATGCTCTTATGATTATGATGATTTTCTTCGGGCTATGTGAGTTTTTCATACATCCAGCATATTTCTTATAAATATTTATGATGATGATGTTTATACAACTGCATACACCCCCATATACTCGGTTCCTTTCCATGTTACTGACCCATATCTTCGGATGTGGGCTATATTTTCTCGGAATGTAGGTTCAGGTGCTCAGTTTCAGGTTCGACAGTGATTCTTCGGGCACACTTTTCTACATTCTCTATTGTGGCGAGTCCTCATGTTCCGAGGACGTGATATCTGATGTTGGTTTCACGAAATTGTTTACATTTGATAATAGAATATGAGTCAGTTGGGGCATGTCTCAATGGATTGCTAGTTTTATTGATTTTCTTAGAGGCTTGTCAGACTAGTATCTTTCTGAAATTCTTTTATTCTTGGATGATGATTACTCTATTGATATTTGAGGGTTATTTATGGAAACCCCGTTGATTTGTGTTGAACTGAATGAAAATGGCTCAAAGGGTTAGCTTGGGGCTACTCGTAGCCTCAAGCACTGTGTGACGCTTTGGGACCCCATTTTCAAGGCGTTACAGAACCCCACATTGGCAGGGGTGTTGTACTCTTGCTAGGGAGTACAACCTTAATTTCATCTTCACAATCTCATACTCTGCCTTTGGCCCACAATCATCAACATCAATCCTATGATGGCACGTAGTTTTGGAAAAATACCATATTTCTCGCTCGGTGCTAAATACTCCTCCCAGACTCAGCTCAGAACATGTTAGGAAATCCACCTCAATCAATATCAACTCATGGGTCTATCATAAAGACCAAAACATAAATATATCTCATTTGTAAATCATAAACATCTTGTAGATTCCTAACTTGACTCAACTCAACTCAACACAATCTTTCTCGATATCAAATACATTTGTTTATTAAGTCATTTCAAATATCAAAAGCTTCATGGAATAATCACAAGACTCATTCTTGACTTTCAAGTTCACATATCAATATACATTCAATAGTTAAATTTCTCATGGAAAGGCTTAACTCATAACACTTGTCTCAAATCGTTCAAAAATCATAAATTCATATTAAGAATATTCAACTCATGGCACTTGAGTTAAATTTCTTAGAAATCATCAATACATAATGATAATATACAGCTCATGGAATAAACCCTCAATTTAGGAAACATGATGGTGAAATAATCATAACTATCAAACTTATTCAACTCAAATATCATAAATCATAATTAAAGAAATTTGGGTGTAAACCCATTTGCAAAATCATGTAAATCAGTAGTAGAAACTAAATCTTTAGGCACAAGAACGAAAGGAGTGTTCTTGTTCAATCCCTACATACCTTAGATTTTGATTTTGAAGATATAGAAACTTGTTTGAAACTTCTTTCTCACACTTTTAGACCAAGACCTTGCTTCCTTTGACTTGAGAAGCTTAGTTCTTGAACAACTTGAAGAAATTTATGGGAGATTTCTTGAATTTCTTGGAGATGATTTGATTTTTGGGTTTGGAAGAAACCCTAGGTTTCTAGAGAACTCTTGAAAGAATTTTGGAGAGAAATGGAGAGAAAATGATCTTTTCTTCTCTATATAAATATATATATAAGGCCACAAGGAGCAAAAATGACCAAGATGCCCTTTTAAAAAATGCTGAATTTGCTGATCGGGGCCTGTGACGGTCGACCTGACGGTCCACCAAGTCGTCCATCACTTGAAAACCAAAACTGAAACGTTCTGCCTCAATGTGATGGTTGACCTGACAGTCCGTCAGAAAAGTGACTGTCCACCAAGTCGTCTGTCACTTGAGGGCCAGAAATGAGACATTCTGTCTCAGTCTGATGGACACCTTGATGGTCCATCAACTTTGTGACGGTCCACCACTTTTACCATCATACGACATCCTAAAAAAGGAGCTACTGCCTTGGCTTGACGGGATACTTGACGGTTCACCAAGGACCGACGGTCCACCAGGTCGTCCGTCAAACCCGGGCTATCCGATAGCATTCAATAAAACGACCATAACTCACTCATCCGATGTCGGATTTCGATGAAATTAGTAGTCATACATATCCATTCAAAAGGACAGATTTAGGCTTAAGGAATGATCGGGGTATTACAAGGAACTCTCTTCTTATCCTCGAAACTTTAATAACCAAAACTAAGTTATGATGTTCTACCCATAATCAATCATAACATTCACATTCATATGAAGTATATGAAAAAATTATCTTGTTAATGTAACGACTCGAGACTACCCCTAGTCGTTACACGGTGCTTAGGACCACAAGTGATCCCAAGCTAACCCTTATACTAGCATAACACATGAGCAACTGAATAAAACACATAAATCTGAAGAAAAATGCAGAAAATAAATCTTTTTTGAACTTGATAATACAAAGCTACATTAATAAGAATACAACTCTTTTTATATTAAAAAAACTGAAACTAAATACATCAACTATACTGACTATCTATGAAGCCTATACCGTGCTGACTATAGATAGCTGGGATGTGACTCCAACTACCACTAATAAATACATATGGGTAAGAAAATATATTACATGAATAGCATCTAATTGAAGTCCTCGAAGTCAGAGGAATCATTTTTTACGGGCCAGAATCTGCAACTATCTGGTTATGACGTACATGCTACAACTGGTACCTACATTATTAATCAATGTAGCACATATATGTATATGTAGATCAGTGCTTTTGGAATGTACTCAGCATGTGGGGGTGAATGAATAAGTAAAACCGTATCTCAATGTTCATATAAACTTGTAAAATAATGCATGTTAAGTGCAAATAACTCACATGGCTTGAATAATTGAAAGCTGAAAATCATAAATCATAAAACAAAGAATACTATATAAATCTTGTGAGCATAACACTTAGTGCTAAAAGTTTTACTTTTATTCTTTCTGTTAGTGGAATAAGTAGGATTGAAGGTAAATCTGTTTTCAAATCAATACAGTCTAAGTGTAAAAGGACTCTCCTTTGTCATCTGTAAACTAAAAGCTGAAATCTCATAGCTAATGTATTATGTAAAACAATATCTGAGTAAAATTATGAGCCTTTACACTTAGTTTCTAAAATCTATTCTTTTGTTCTCTTTAGGACTTAGGAATTAGGGACTTTGGGAGGTTCTTCTAACCAGCATACACCATGTGAGATGTCATGGAGTCCAATACCATGTTCTCCTAAGGGAAAAACCTCACATTGGGGAGAGGTGTTAGACTCTCGGTAGGGAGTATAACCTTATCTTAGTGATCATAATCTTATCCCACTATGGGAACTTTACTCTCAATTCTATGGTGGGACGTAGTTATGCGATATGAGACCTTGGAATCATACCCAACTCGGTGCAAAATACTACTCCCAATCTTTTGCTTAGAACTTTAGGAAATCTACCTTAAAATAGCACAAGGGTTTGTAATGTAAACCAATTATTCTTCTATTCTTTAAATCTCAAACCGTATGAACAATGTGGATTCCTTATCTTAGCTTAGGATCAAAAGATCAAGCTTCTTTCTTAAATATTGATAAACAATTCATAGGAGAGGCTCAAAATCATAATCTTATTAAGATATCAATACTTCAAACTTAGGACTTTAAAACCCATGCTTTTAAACTCATGCAATTTCATGGCAAAACATCATGCTCAATATACTTCTTATGATAATTTAACAATATCAAGGTAATGAAATCAAATCATAATATCATGCTTAAAACTCAATTGGAAATCTATAAAATCATATCACACGTATAAAGACGTGAAAATAGACATGCAATTCAACATTTAAGTCACTTGTAACATCATAATCTTCAAATAATGATAATTGAGTATGAACCCTAATTTGCAAAATATGAAATATTAAATAGAGATTAAGTTTTGAGCACAAGGATGAAAGAAGTATCCTTGTTCATCACCCCACATACCTTAATGGCGACGAAATTGTTAAAAGATTGGACCTTCAAGCTTGATTGTGCAACCCTAGTTATTTTTTTCCTCTTAAATTCTTAGATGATGAACTTATGATGTTAATAGGATTAAAACATGTTTAGGATCTATAAATCTCATTTATTTATATTTAGGGACGTTTAAGAGATGTCAAATGACTTAGTTGCCCTTGAAATAACTCAAAAATTAAATGTCTACGTTGTGCCATGGGGTTTGTGTTGCACAAAATATGGAAAACTTTAAGGTTTGCATCATACTCTCTATGGCAAACTTTACAGTTTACGTCACACTCCCTATGGAAAACCCTTTCCAGCGATCGTTTGCGATTGTTAGGCGGCGCACACCCCTTTGCAAAGCCATAACTTTTCGCTCAGGTGTCGGATTAAGGAGAAATTGGTATTATTGGAAAGCCAATTCGATTATCTACGATTTGGTGGGTCTTGAGATGAAAATTCCATGTACATCAAAATTTATACATGTTCAAAGTAGACACTTGTAGAATCGAATGCCAAACTTTAGATGAATCGAAGGTTCTTAGCTCAACTTTGTTCTAAGTGATTCCTATGAACATTTTTCACCTCAAAAATACTTCACACACAAGGATAAATATCATGAAACTTATATTCACATGGGAATCATTTGTATTAAGGCTTATATGCGTAAGAACAACAATTAGAATTCTAGAACAAAAATACGGGGTGTTACATTATCTACTCCTTGGAATCATTCGTCCTTGAATGATGGGTAGGAACTTAGTGAAACATTAAAAGTATGAAATAATGTAGACATGACATGTTTGATAATGAAGGATATAGCTGAGATGAAACTTTAAAATTCTATCATGTAGCTGAATTCTAAGCTGATTTGACTTTATTGGCTATTAGGAACTGATTCATTCTTGGAGTTTACAACTCACTTGAGATTTACATGATACAATCATTAGTATAGAATTGCAAGTTCTAACTAATATATTAAAAATCCAAGAGTCACTAAGGATGGAATAAAGTATGCAATTTCTCATTTAGGGATTATCCCTCAACAAGATACGTATAAGAATCAAAGGAAATAAGAGGCTGCATGGCATCACCAAGTACATTTTGTAAGCACGAATCGTGAGGTAACGAGACCAAGGTCATACAAAGGTATTACAATATCTGAAATAGAATACTTAGAAAACTAAGATCATGCACTGAAAACTTATGAACTGTGTCATGACTAAATATATCTGAATCTGAAACTGATGTGTGGTGCATGGATTGAGCTGAATACCAATTTGCATGAATGTAAACATTTTTCCTCATGGAATGGCCTTACTTGTGAAACTTTGAGTAGTAAGACTAAATGAAAGATAGAAAACTATCAGAACTTGTATGTCTGAATGCTAAACTAAATTGCTAGCTATACAGACTAAATCATATTGACTGCTCATACCCAAATGGAGTATTTCTTTAACACTCTCCTACGAAATTCTAATAATATCAGAGAGCAAAGAATTTTTGGCATGATCTGAACAAGGCATCTGACTAAGGAATCACAAATTTAATACAACTCTATAGCTTAGAACATGGTCATATAAGTCATATGCTAGGATAGAATTACTAGGCCTTAGGCAATACAACTTCTTACTTTCAAGCTTAGCAACACTTCTCAAATACTCCCTCAACTATACTATTTCCCCTAAATACCATACTCATTTGATTCAACTTATAATTCTCACACAGGCATTCATCAATACAACTACTAATGCCTAAACTGAACTAAATCCTCTCACCGTGACCAAGCCTAACTCCAAATCATAAGGTACAACACGATACACCATAATAATAGTCTAAACCATATGATTCAATCTTATATATCTTTTTAGAGATCACACCTTAAGTACAACATGCCTCACCGCTTCAATGAATAACTTAAAATTTTACTATGGATTCACTAGCGCATATTGCATTCCTCCACTTACATCCCAACACGAAATTCAAGTCTATCATTATAGCCACATATGAACTTCAAGGAAGCAACCCATAAAGGCATATTTCTCATATTATTTAAATCTCAATAAATAACAACTTTCTTACACTATTCTTAAGGAGACATACCTAGAATTCTCAACTAACTATGACATATACCAAAGATTTACCTCAAAATTCCTTCATCCCTTAGACTTAGATAGGAAAAAGAAAAAATAATCTTTCTTAATGAGGGTCATCAACTCCCTCTCATCTAAAACACTGCTTTTCCATTATCACTACCACTATATTAACGTAGGAAGAGGTCACTAAAGGGTTAACAAAGGACCTGAAGCACGAAAAAATACTATACATAACTCTGACACTTACTGAGGCCTGAAGAATAGAATGTCAAAGGCATGAATTCATTAAACAGATCTAAACTAAGGACATACATGATATAAGATGGATTTCACTAGGATAATGAGTTTTTGAGAACTGATCATACTCTGAAACCTGAGTTCATACTTATCATAAGCTATTGACCCTAAAACTGGAGTTCATATATTCATGAGAGATGACTCAAATCACAGAGTGAGGCTGTTACTTACTTAGTAGAAGCTGAGAATAAACTTGAGTATGGATAAAGTGTATAAGCATTGGCCTTTTAGCATAGATCTATCACGTAAGACATGGACTTAGTGTGATAAATGACTGAAATTAAGGAAATACTCTAGTATAAGAAGGGATAACTATCTCATCACAACTCTTATTGACATGTATCACAATCTAATTCTCAAAATTTGATTTAGTTTTGCACTCTACCATCTCCCCCTTAGGTTAAAGATAATATTCTAAACTTATGGGTTTACTCCATACCCTCGAGACTAAGCCAAATTTATTTGATCTAATGGTTTACACATAAATGCTAAACTCACATAAATAAACTATATTTCAAACTTACTGACTTTATTATTGAACAACCTTTTCAAATACCATCCTTAACTTTCTAACTTCAAAAGTCATCATCATAGACTTACGCTCTATTAACTCAAAAAACATACCTGCCTCACTAAACACATAATCATAGCTTACAAAGATCACACTTCTATACTTATATTTTTCCCAAATCGTAAGATCAAAATCATACTTAAAAGACTCAACACCATCTATCCATAACTCATTATCTTAGCTATTAAGATCACCATGCACTATATAACTAGCCTTCTTCCACTTAGCAACTCAAGGGTACTACTAACCAAAAACGACACTTAATAACCTTAGAAAATAATGCAACCCCATATCGCCTTGGGCGCACCTCTACAACATCATACTTAATCTCAAATCAATAAACATAAATTCTCGCATTCACTATTTCAAGCCTATTGGTTCACCTCCATATAACTAGCACCACTAACCAAGCAATCATTATTTCCACTTTTATGATCACCCACTGTTTAAACTTAATGTCTAGTTCTAGACATGATTAACAACCTAACCTCACATACTATTCTAACTTGGAAGCTATGAAATAAAATATCAAGAAACACTAGTTCACTAGAACTTCATGACAATAATAATCGGTCATAATCATGTAATATACCTTATTAAAATATGTTATCATATCCTCCTTCTACACATTATGACTATTTACCCATATATACATCTAAATTACCTTCATAGCTCTTATAAGTTTCAATTAAACTCCTTTTTGTACCTTATGGGAAGTCTAAATTAACGATACTCAACCACCAAATACTTTTATTAATATTCTATACCTTTCTAACACAACAAATATCATTAATAACTCCTTTTATACTTCAAGTAATCAATAATTCACCTTAACTAATAACTTCTTCTCTACCTTCTACTAAACTAACACACAAGGATATATCACTTTACTACTTACTAACTTAATCGTATGCAAATGTTTAGCTATATCCATTCAATCAATCGCCCTTACCACCTTTTTTGTCTCTATACTTCTAAACCCATACATCCAACTATAAAAAGGTTCTATTATTATAAATCATAACACCCTAGGTTTTCAAAATCTCTTGAATGAAAACTCCATTTAACAATCTAGGTTCATACTATCTCCTCTTATAAGCACTATCTGTATTGAAGGGTTAATGAGAAATTTGAATACATATCTTACTCTATCTTAACTGAAGGACTTATGGGGATGAGGAAATAACTTTCAACTTGAGGAACTTATAACACACTAGCGAGCTCCTTTCAAGCCCCTTGTGTGACTTCTGAAGTTATAGATAGTAAATTTAAGAGCATCATCTTGGGAGGAGTTGTAACTTGCAAATCATGTTATCTCAAGAATATAGCATAGATGGAGAAGTGTGGATTAATAGACGAATCGATAGAAGTTTCTGAAGGAAGAACTTTATAGCATGACCTAAAGTATGAAAAAAGGGCACTTTTCTTAAATGCTCCTTATCCTCTTTAAGAAAAGTACAGACGCCTCCATACCATTTTGCAAGACTCTACTAGACATGGCTTCACAGACACCCTAGGAAACTTGAACATTGTGCTCTTATACCAAGTTTGTATCGCCCTGAGACTACCCCCTAGTTTTTACACATTGCTTAGGACCATAAGTGATCCCAAGCTAACCCTTATACTGGCATAACTCATAAACAACTGAATAAAACACATAAATCTAAAGAAAAATACAAAAATAAATCTTTTTTAAACTTGATCAATACAAATCTACATTAAGATAAATACAACTCTTCTTACATAAATTAAAACTGAAACTAAATACATCAACTGTACTGACTGTCTATGAAGCCTCTACCATACTGACTATAGATAGCTAGGATATGACTTCAACTACCACTAATCAATACATATAAGTAAGAAAATAAATTACATGAATAGAATCTAACTAAAGTCCCCAAAGTAGGAGGACTCATCTTTTGGGGGCCAGAATCTACAACTATCTGGTTATGATGTGCATTCTATAACTAGTACCTACATCATTAAACAATATAGGACATAAACATATATGTGGATCAGTACTTTTAGAATGTACTGAGCATGTAAGGGTGAATGCATAAGTAAAATCATATCTCAATGTTCATATAAACTTGGAAAATAATGTATGCTAAGTGTAAATGACTCAATTATCTTGAATAACTGGAAGCTGAAAATCATAAATATAAATCTTGCATGCATAATGTTTAGTTCTAAAAGATATACTTTTACTCTTTCTGTTAGTGGAATAAGCAGGACTGAAGGTAAATCTGTTTTCAAATCAATGCAGTCTAAGCATAAAAGGACTCACCTTTATCATCAGCAAACTAAAAGCCAAAATCTCATAGCTAATGTCTTATGTAAAACAATATCTAAGTAAAATTATGAGCCTTTACACTTAGTTTCTAAAATCTATTTTTTTATTCTCCTTAGGACTTAGGAATTAAGGACTTTAGAAGGTTCTTCTAACCGATATACACCATGTAAGCCGTTATCGAGTCCAATGTCATATTCCCCTAAGGGAAAAACCTCATGTTGGGGAGAGGGTTAGACTCTTTTGAAGAAGTATAACATTATCTTAGTGATCAACATCTTAGCCCACTATGGTTTAAAGACTTAATTTGCTGAATCGAAATGCTACAAGTGCTCATGACCTCAAGGGACCATAGGCTAACCCATGACTAATATCTATACCTGTATACTACATAAGATAACTTAATAATACAGAAACATGCATTGAAAGGCCATAAGGTTCGATCATGAATATAAATGAATAACATAACATCTGTGTGGGGTAATAAAATATTCAAAACTAAATTGAAGTCTTAAATAGGATAGTTTGTATCTAGTCTACATCTAGTCTGTAAGCCTCTACTATCTGATGAATCAAAATAAGGAGTTGATGGGACATGTACCCAACTAACTCTAACTAATAAGGTAATCAATGGGATACTAGAAAATTATTATATCCTCAAAGGATGAGGACTCACTTCTACTCTGACTACTGAATTTAGAATCTACTACTGATTTGGAACTCGTGTTTCTGAACCTATGGAGTAACACAAAAAAAAACCACCATAGCACTAATGCGCCAGTACATATGTACCGAGTATACATGTGAGGTAGGCTATATGCAAGGGATTGCATGCATGAATAATGCTAACTAACTGTCTAACATGAACGTGAGAATACATGCATAAATACATAACTATAACTGACAATGTGATTTCGTGATTTCTGAGTTTGTATACTGATAACGTGAAATGATAGTAACTGATATGACTGATAACATGAGATACTATATCTAAATAATACTGATAACATAGATGAATGCATCTGAGTATAGCTGATAACGTGGCTGATTGTAGCTGACAGTCTTGAATCTGATAGAACTATTTGAGTTTCGTACTGTATTTGAGTTGACTGTATCTGACAGTCCTGAAATTTGAAGAACTATCTGAGTTTTATTACTGAGACTGACTGACTGTATCTGACAGTCCTGATTCTGTAACATAAAACTATGGGAAGTAGTATCTAACCAACATGCCCTAAAGGTGCTATGATAGCTGAGCTGGGGTCGAATCTATCCCCTGATTGAAAGGGTGTCAATACCATGCCATTGGTAAGGACAATATGTGAGTAACCCTCATATAATAGGTAACTTTAGCGAGAATGGTGGGAACCCTCACATAACAGGTTAATCTACCTCATCTACCCTCATATAGCAAGCTATGATGTCTCAACCTATGCTGGCTACATAGTTCTGGAATACAAAGATTGCTTCTAGGAATCACACCCTCGTATAACAGGCGAGTCTCCATCCTTGGGTTCACTTGGTGCTAATTTTTACTCCCATTTGAATAGACACTGAACATGATTTAGTAAACTAAACTGAGCATGGACTGAGTTACTGAATTTCCGTGGCTGATGGAATACCACTTATATCTAATAACTGACTGAGTCATGAGATCATGGAGATTTTTCTTGAGTCATAAGACTATCTGAAGTCTAAGAGTTCATAGCTTGACTGAGAGTATCATGAAAACATGACATGGATCTAGGCACACAGCTAATATTTTAGGGATAAGTACCCCCAGGACTCGATGGGAGGAAACTGTCATGACTTGATATTCTTGAATACATGATAATCACCACAATACATTTATTGAAGCATTTCATCAAATGACTAATAGGAATAAGCTTGTAAATTTATGGGTATTTTTATTATATCATGCTAGTTAGGCAAATTTCCTTCATCTAGGCATTTTATCAAACATATGGCAGGCATAGTACATGTAAACACATTGTACAACAATTAAGTAGCATGCTTCAATTCTAATTCCATCATAAAAATTTTTAGTCATGAGATTTCATAAATCTTTATCTATACTAATCAAACCACATGGAATTTATCATTAAATCATGGAATAGAAATCAATTACTCATTTATCAACATGAAAGAGAATATACAAAGCATAAAAACATGAAGAAAATCCATAACTTTTAGTGAAAAAGAATTCTTGGACTTCATGGATGAAAGGAGTCCATGAATGAACACTATGCATACCTTAGTTCGTGATTTCGTGAAGATTGATGGTGAAACCTTCTTGAATTTGAATCCCCAATAGAAACCCTAGTTTGTTCTTGAGATAAACGTGAGAGAAACTAATATATTTTAGATGAAAAGTAGATGAATCACGTGTTAAAGGGATTATATAGGGGTAAGAAGTTGAACCTTTTAACCATGGACACATAATTAAATTTTTAGTAAAATCTCCCGAGTTGGGCCCTTGGCGCGACGCGACATTATCGCATCGTATCACTGGAATTTGAAAATTTGGGAAACAGTACGGTGGCCCGATGTAGAGCTATCACGTTGCGACCTAGTCTACGGCCTAGAAGTTTGTTGTGATGTGCCAGTATCATGGAGAAACACTGGAATTTGATAATTTCCAGTTGAGCTATCTCTGTGATGCACTGAAGGCTCAGGTTAAACATTGTTTCAATAAAAAGGCTCTAACTCTTTGCCCGAGTGTCGGATTTGGGCGAATTATATATCGATGGAAAGCTTATTCAATTTCCCATGTGATAAGAAGTGAAAATTATGGAAATAACATGTGTATAAGAATGAATTATTATTTCAAAGCTAGTTCTAACATCCTTGAGATGATTTTCAAGCTAAAAAAAGCATGGGTATTAAAATATCTCCCCCTTGTGAAAATTCATCCTTGAATAAGACTGGCTGAGAGGGGAAACAATAAGCTGAACATGAATAATTGGAACAAGATGAACATTACATACTGAACATGCATATCTGATGCATGCGTAACTAATTCATAAATGCATAACTAAAAGTTCTAAAGAACTAAATTTTCTCACAATGAGAATGTATGTCTAATGCATAACTATATAACTGATCTGATACATGATTGCATGACCGAATATGCGGTGGTACTTGATACCAAACTTATCATGGGAACATGAGCATGAGACTGAATACTAAGTTAGTGATGCACACTAATCATGAAACTGAGTAAGCTTAAGAATAACTATTACCTTTAGCTTGATCTGAGTTGGCGGGGAAGAGATGAGGATACTTGGTACGCATATCTACTTCTTCTTTCCAAGTAGCTCCCTCGATGGACTGATTTTGCCAAAGAACTTTAACTAGAGGGACTTCTTTGTTCCTCAATCTACGAGTATGATAGTCTTGGATTTCGACTGGAATCTCTTCATAAGAGAGGCTGTCCTGAACATCGATGCTCTAAATAGGGACTACGATTGATGGGTCACCTATGCACTTCTTGAGCAAAGAGACATAAAAGACTGGATGAACTGAGGCTAGATCTGAAGGTAATTTGAGCTCATAAGCTACCTTGCCTAATCAACTGAGAATATTAAAGGGATCGACATATCGGGGACTGATCTTTCCCTTCTTGTGGAATCTCTTCACTCCCTTCAAAGGAGAGATCTTGAGGTAGATATAGTCACTAATCTCAAAATTAAGATCCTTTCTATGAATATTGTATAAGACTTCTATCAGCTTTGAGCAGCCTAGAGTCTTTCTCTAATTAACTAAACTTTCTCTAAGGCGTTAAATAGTAAGTCAGGACCTATGACTGAGGCCTCACTAACTTCAAACCAACCGATTAGAGATCTACATTGACTACCATAGAGAGCTTCGAATGGATCCATCTGAATACTGGAATGATATCTATTATTGTATGCAAATTCAATCAAAGGAAAGTGGTCATCCCAACTACCTTTAAAATCAATTACACACGCCCTTAGCATATCTTTCAAAGTCTGAATGATCCTTTCTTCTTGACTATCTGTCTAAGGATGAAAGGCTGTACTGAGATAAACTTAGGTACCAAGACCCTTTTGGAATGCTTTCCAAAAATAAGAGGTGAACTGGGTACCTTTGTTTGAGATAATAGTCAATGGAACACTGTGTGATCTGACCAGCTCCTTAATGTAGAGCTTGGCCTAATCCTCGGCTGAATAAGAGGTATGAACTGGAAGGAAAAGAGCTGATTTGGTCATTCTATCTACAATGACCCAGACTAAATCATGCTGACAACGAGTTTGAGGAAAAACCATTATGAAGTCAATGTTCACAACTTCCCACTTCCAAGTAGGAATACTAAACTCCTGTATAGGACCACTAGACTTCTGATGCTCTATCTTTACTTGTTAATATGTGGAGCACTTAGCCATAAACTTTGCAACATCTCTTTTCATCCCACTCCACTAATAGATTTCTCATAAGTCGCGGTACATCTTTGTGGTCCCTAGATGAATAGAGTAGCGCACACCATGCGCTTCTGCAAGAATTCACTACCTTATGTCATCTACATTTGGAACACAAAGGCGACCCTGACAACGAAGAACACCATCTCCCCCTTGGGAGAAAAACTTCTATTTTCTGATTCTAAACTGGCTCTTTTATCTTGACATGGCTAGGATCCTTATCTTGTTTCTCTTTCACCTCGAAAACTAAAGATGATTCTGAGCTACTCTAAACACATACATCGCCCTCTGAAGAGTTGACTAATAGAAAACCCAGTCTGGCAAACTGGTGTACTTCTTGAGCTAACTTCTTCTTACTATCATCAACATGAGAAATACTACCCATGGACAGTCTACTGAGAGCGTTTGCCACTATGTTGTCCTTGCCCGGATGATAGAGGCTTCTCATGTCATAATCTTTTAAGATCTCTAACCACTTTCTCTGACAAAGATTGAAATCTTTTTAAGAAAAGACATACTGAAGGCTTTTATGATCTGTGAAGACGTCTACATGAACTCCGTAGAGATAATGCCTCCAAATATTTAAGGCACATACTATAGCTGCTAACTAAAGATCATGAGTAGGATAATTCTTCTCATGGGCTTTAATCTGTCTGGAGGCGTAGGCTATGACCTTACCATGCTGCATGAGGACACAACCTGAGCTAATAATAGCCGGATCTGAGGTCTATCTTAGAGAAATAACTGACACCATGAAGTTGGTCAAACAAGTCATCGATTCTGGGAAGAGGATACTTGTTCTTGATCATAACCTTATTGAGTTGACGGTAATTAATGCACATTCTGAGTAAGCCGTCTTTCTTGTAAATGAAGAAGACTGGTGCGCCCCACGAGGAAATATTGGGTCTGATGAATCCCTTATCTAAGAGATCCTTCAACTATTCTTTCAGTTCCTTGAGTTCTGCTAGTGTTATTTTATATGGGGGAATAGAGTTAGGTTGAGTGTCTAAAACAAGATCAATACCGAAGTCTATTTCTCTTTTGGGAGGAATTCCTGGAAGATCTTTGGGAAAGACATCTGAATATTCATTCACCACTGGGACTGATTCAAGACTGGGAGCCTCAGAACTGGAATCTCTAATATGAACTAGATGATAAACATATCCCTTAGATATCAATTTCCTTGCCCAAAGGTAGAAAATAAATTGACCCCTGAAAGGGGATACACTACCCTTCCACTCTAGGACGGGTTCATTTGGGAACTAAAACTGAACTATTCTATTTCTGTAGTCGACTATGGCATAGTAGGAATGAATCCAATCCATGCCGAGAATGACATCAAAATCAATCATCTCTAACTCGACTAAATCTACTGACGTGACTTTCTAAAATATCATAATCGGGCAGTTCCTGTATACCCATCGAGCTATGATGGTTTTACCCACTGGGGTAGATACTAAAAAGGGCTCTGCTAGAATTTTAGGACTGAGTCCAAAATCAACTACTATATAAGGAGTAACGAAATACAAAGAAGATCCTGGATCTAGTAAAGCGTAAACATGCACATGAAAGATTTGTAACATACCAGTAACTACACAAGAGAACTTTTCTGATCTTTTCGAGTCTGAAAAGCATAGAGACGATTTGGGCATTGCTTGCTAGTAGCACTGAAAGTGGCACCCTGCTGATTTGGGTGACCAGACTGAGCTGAGGAGAGATTCTGTTGTCCTTGAGGACCTGGCTGTGGACAGTCTCTAACTCTATGGCCTGGCTTTCCACAACCAAAACAAATTCTACTACCTGCTTTACACACACCCTGATGGTGCTTATCACAAGTCTGGCAAAGAGGATAGGTGCGGGCACTACTAACACAGCCCTGGTTCTTAGAGCCTTTCTCTCTATCTTTGTTACCCTCTTTGAACTTAGGAATTGGAGCACTGGCTATAGAGAGAGCTGGAATTGATGACTTAGGATGAAATTAAGAACGCTTTCCTCCTTCTGTTTTAGGCTGACTAAAATTGAAGCTACCTGTCCTAGCTTTCTTATTCTACTTTTCCCTCTGCTTAATTTTCTGCTCTTCTGTCTGCTGAGCATGGATCATATGTCTAGCTAAGGTCATGTCACTATTCAGCATGGCAGATCTACACTCATTAACCACGCTATCGTTCACCCCTAAAGCGAACTTACTCATCTTGGATCTAGTGTCTGCAACCACATGAAGCGCATACTTGGCTAATTTAGTAAACTTAAAAAAATACTCTTTCACTGTCATATTTCCCTGCCTGAGGTTGATGAACTCTAGCACCTTGGCTTCTCTAAGCTCTTTATGAAAGAATCTATCTAAGAAAGTAGTGACAAACTCCTCCTACTCTATAGGACCTACGTCATCTGATCTTTCAGACTTCTACTATTTGAACCAAGCATGAGCCACATCCTACAACTAGTATGTAGCTAGCTCAACACTCTCAACAGTAGTTACCCCCATGGAGTCTGTCACTTTTTGAACTTGATCTAAGAATTCCTGAGGGTCTTCATCTACGTTAGACCCGAGGAAGGTTGGAGGATTCATTCAAGTGATGTCCAGAATCCTCGCTGCAGCTGAGTTTGCCACTGGGTTGGCCAGAAAAACTATTGACCGTTCATTATGAGCAGCAACTGATTGAGTAAGAGTGGTAAATACGGTCCTAAAATCCACATGAGAAACATGATCGCCCAAAGGTTCTTCGGGATGAGGGGCTAACTGATTTCTTCTTTTAGGAGGCATATTCTGAAATAAAGAAAAGAATCGGATTAGACAGAGAGACTGACTTGAGATTATGCTCACAGGCACGACATGAATACTGAAAGAAGGGAAACTATTCTTTAAACATCTCATAGCCTCTAGCACATAAATGTGGTGCGCAACACACCCATGTACAAGAATCTACTAGATGCGGCTTTTAGACTTCCTAGGAATCTATTGAACCTTGGCTCTGATACCAAGTTTGTAATGACCCAATTTGCTGAATCGGAACACTACACGGTGCTCATGACCTTGAGGGACCATAATCTAACCCGTGACAGATATCTGTACCAGTATACTGTATAAGATTACTTAATAATACAGAAATATGCACTGAAAGGACATAAGGTTCGATCATGAACATAACTGAATAAAGTAACATCTGGGTAGGGTAATAGAATGCCCAAAACAAAACTGAAGTCTCAAATATGATAGTCTGTATCTGGTATGCATCTAGTCTAGAAACCTCTACTGTCTGAAGAATCTAAATAAGGAATTGATGGGACATGTCCCCAACTAAATCCAAATAATAAGCTAATCAATGAGATCCTAGAAAATCATTATGTCCTCGAAGGATGAGGACTCACTTCTACTCTGACTTTTGAAACTGCAATCTACTGCTGATCTAGAACTCGTGTCTCTGAACCTATGGTGTAACATAAAAAGAAAGCACCATAGCGCGAATACGTTAGTACATATGTACCTAGTATATATATGAGGTAGGCTATATGCAAGGGCTTGCATGCATGAATAATGCTAACTGACTGTCTAACATGAACGTGAGAATACATGCATAAATATGCAACTATAACTAATAATGTGATTTCATAATTTTTGAGTCTGTATACTGATAATGTGACATGGTAGTAACTGATATGACTGATAACATGAAGGACTATATCTGAATAATGCTGATAACATGGGTGACTGTATCTGATTATAACTGATAATGTGGGTGACTGTAACTGACAGTCCTGAATCTGATGGAACTATCTGAGTTCTATACTGTATCTAAGTTGACTGTATCTAAAAGTACTGAAATTTGAAGAACTATTTGAGTTCTATAACTGAGACTGTATTTGACAGTCCTGATTCTGTAACATGAAATTGTGGAAAGTAGTATCTAAATAACATGCCAAAAAGGTACTATGATAGCTGAGCAGTGGTCCAATCTTTGCTCTAATTGGAAAGGTGTCAATACCGCACTACTGGTAAAGACAACATGTGAGTAACCCTCATATAACAGGTAACTCTAGTGAGAATAGTGGAAACCCTCACATAACAGGTTAAGCCACCTCATCTACCCTCATATAGCAGGCTACGATGTCTCAACCTACGCTGGCTACATAGTTCTGGAATGCAAGGATTGCTTCTAAGAATCACACCCTCGTATAACAGGTGAGTCCCCATCCTTGGGTTCACTCAGTGCTAATTCCTACTCCCATTTGAATAGACACTGAACATGATTTACTGAACTGAATTGAGCATGGACTGAGTTACTGAATTTTCATGGCTGACGGAATACCACTTATATTTGACAACTACTGAGTCATGAGATCATGGAGATTTTTCCTGAGTCATAAGACTATCTGAAGTCTAAGAGTTCATAGCTTGATTGAGAGTATCGTTAAAGCGTTCAATCCCACTTAATCTCACATTTTAGGGTTTTATCTCATAAGCAAATGGGTGAAGAATGAGCAAAATTGGGTAAGAGGGTCCTTTTATACCTAGTCTAGGTACTAGGGAGTCACTATCGTAACCCGGAGGTATGCAATCACCATATTTTATGGCTGCACAGGCATTCTGCATTCACGACTAAAGCCTTGTGATCATAATATATTGGTCTACACATGGGAAGCGCAATCGTACCACCTTTACTACCAAAGGTACCACGATCGCAACCCTTGACTGGAGATCCTTGCCACACCAGATGACAACTGAGAACTTAGAAAACTTCCAAGTCTCCATTAAGTCCTCGAGATTCATTTGTAATCCGTATATGCAAAAGAACTATGAAACCATATCGAATTTGACATTCCAGACGTAGTGGCTCAATCAAATTTTCCATCTGAAGTTGGTTAAATGAAATATGAGTCCCACATCTATATTTTAAATTTCTTAACTTTTCATCCAATAGTTCCAAATGAGCTCAGGTGCCTCAAAACTCGAACCAAAGGTCTACCTAGCCTAAAATCAAAATTCTAGAGCTGATGCGCTGTCAAAATTCTCATCCGAGGTCATCTACTAGGAGTTTTGGTTCGAGACCAAATACTAAACAGTGAAAGCTCCAACATAGGGAAATGAGCCTAAAATCCAAATGATTATTTGATCACCAAACCAACAATTTTGGCAAGTCATAAAATGACTGGTAGCCGCTATGGGAAGGCATGAAACACCATAAGTGCATGTAAATTAAGGAAATGACCTGGAGGGTCATTATAATATCCACTACTAAAAGGACTTTCATCTGCAAAATTAATGGGTAAAAAGATCTAACAGCTCGAAATGATGACGTACTGGGCCTGCATGCTCCAAGCATGACTTCTCATATAACCTTCGAGGAGAGACAACACTTCTAAGGGATTTTGCCACATGTATCCCTTTTTCAACCAGCTCCCTTACTTTACTTCCAAACAGCCAAAACTCTATCTTAACCACCAATTGGCCCCCAACTGAATTGAGAAAGGATGATGCACACAAATCTGAACCACTACACACTAATACTTGCATAATCCAAGAAAAACTTATACAATCCAAAACCAAACTAAGGCATGAGTCATGTAGCCAACTCCAAATCCAAATATAACATTCCTTTACCATTCCTCAACTTCTATTCACTCCGAAGAAGGAGGAAAATCAACTGAGTCTTTCCAATACAATCTCATCCTAGAGAACTCGAAGAACTGAAGCTGATCTGCTGAAAGTCCATATGGGTTAACATGAGAATAAGCTCATAAGGTGCTATCTGGACACATAACCAAAGGCAACCATGATCTACAATCTATGCCAATCCCACAACTGTTCCTAATAATCCTCAAAAATAAAAATTCAGGAATCCAAGATGCAACTACTCACCACTAAACAATTCATCCAAGATTTCCCATAAATCTCAATGAACATTGACAATCGAGGTCAGAGTTGAAGGAATCAATATCGTGTCCATGGGCAATCATCTAGACTCCTATCACCCATAATCCATTCAAACTCAAAATAACTGAATATGTAACCACTGAGTAAGCTCCACAAGCCTATAGATGAAATAAAAAAAGAGACAAATCTACAACAAAGGCTGTACTAAAGCTCTACAACTGCAAGCTAAAATTTCAAAACCAAGGCTAAACTGCTCCACCATAAATACCCAAATCAAACCTGAAGATGGGTGAGCATTCATATTCCAATTCTATCATAACTTTTGAATCGCCATTCTAAGCTATCAATCCAAAACTAAGCTAAAATTAAAATATCGCGGGAGAACAAAATCACCATAGGAACCATTGACTGAAAACACAAACAACCAACTCTATATCAACTGAAGAGCATGAAATATTGCCACATAAGCGATCATAGAAAAGACCACCTATCTTTAACTCTGTACCTTCACTATAGACAAAACCACATCACGACAAGAATAACGCATCCAATAAACACACTAGCACCAAGATCAAACTATCATAAGGAGACGAACCCAACAAATCTAAGTGATAAATCCAAGACCTCTCGACATCAAAATCAAACCACTATCGGGAAATAAAATATCTATAAGTAAACAACAAAACCTAAATTGGTCAATCTAAAAATATGTTATATAAAGAGGGATAGCCAATACAAAAACATTCACAACCCAGGAGGAAAGTTTACGAACCCCAAACTCAAGAACAAGCAATATAGCTAAATTGTCTACTCTAAAACAATAATAGAACCACAGAAGGTCAACTTTCCTTTAATACTATAATCCATTCCACAAGCAGTCTAGCAAAGACAACAAAAGAGGAAAACAACCATTCTACCTCTTTATAAAAAAGAAATCATCCAATCGGGCTATAGTTTCTCAAGCTAACAAATAATAATTGCATAGAAGGGGAATTTCTAACTAGATGCTATCGGTCTATCTATCTACCAAGTGAGAATCAATTGCTTAAAATAATGATAATAACAACAACAATCAACAATATAGTCATCAATATAATGAACAAATGGTACCAAAATGAAAATCAACAATAGGTACCACTCTAGGGCCATAATAAGGCCAATATGCCAGGTAAATGAGACTTGAACCCAATGCTACACCCATAGGGATAAAATATCAATACAGATTTACTCCATCCATTACTAAAAGAAATAAACCATAGGGTAGCTATATAGTCATGAATTCAATAACAAGGCACAAAATAACCAATATGAACTTATGAAGGCATATAATCATTAATGGGTCCAAAAACCCCAATACACACAGATGAAAAGGGTAAATATAGTAAATAAAAGCACACTTATCATGGTGAAATTCACAATATCATACCTAACGGGTATATGAGAGAATAAATCTGAATGTGTCCAAAATCGAACCAACCAATTGAATCATCAACTAAGGCGCTGAGCATACTATCTCTAACTGAAAGTGCCACAACACTATAAGATTGATTTGAATAAGTTTAACGACTAATAATACCCTCACTGGGGACACTTTTTGGACCAATGTCCTATCTCACCATAACCAAAACAAATTTCTAGAATAATTTGAGGTGCTACACACTCTAATCCAGAATGATCACCATGGCTAACTTGAAAGTCACCCATAATATAAAATGCTACTTGCGTAGAACTGATAGGCTGCAAGTGAAGCTAACCTCAATCAAAAGGATCCTCACTCCCAAATAAAGTACCAATAGAACTATACTAAAGGCATATCCTCTTGCCTCCACCTTTATAAGTCTTAACCCATGCTCTCTCTATAGCCCTCGCATAATCAATAACCTGAGAGAAGGAAGACCCAATTGCTATCAAGTGCACCAATACCAAATAGAGTAATAATTATAATCACCTAAATAATCTCTGCACCATGTCCTGCTCTAAAGGATATATCATAGGGATATGTCTGACCCACTTAAGAAACCCAATCTCATAATCTAAAATTGATAAGGAACCCTGATGAACACTAACAAATCTAACTCTTACGTGAGAACTTACTCGATGAACTGAATATCATCCCTGGATATGATGTATCCACAAGTGGGATCGGGATCCTCCATGTTGAACCTTGAAGGGCTAAAGTAGTCACAAGATCTACTAGAGCCTGAGCTGCCCATAAGTCCTCTGACTGACGTTGAAGAACTTTGATATCTATCCCTTACTATCTAGTTTTACACTGAACTGAATACGTGCTGAAGTCTCATCCGCATCTATCAATAAACTCACACTATTTATTAGGGACAAAATGGAGTCAAAAAATATGTTTGAGGCTTATAGGAATACGAACAGACGACGAGGAGTCAAGGAATGAATTTTCTAAGAAAGCCCTACAGCCTCCCAAAGATAGGCTAAGGATGTCTTTGCACCAATCCACAGGACTTTACTAAACACTTAGATCTTGTACTAATACACCAGTGAACCGAGGCTCAGATACCAATTTGTCATAACCTAATATCTCAGGTTATAAAGGCGCCTACTATAACCCACCAGTAGGCAAGCCAACTCGTAATCCAAAACTACTAGTAATAGACTACCAAGAGAGATTAAAGAATGAATGCAGAATATATGTAATAAAAATTTAACATATACAAGATAATCCCAAAACCTCGTGATATCAATTCAAGAGCTTCTAACATAGAAAGAATACACATGAAGCCCTAAATGAATATAAAGATACAATCATCTTTGAATACAACATAGAGACTAGTCTAGTACATAAGAGGGAGGAAAATAATACTCTAAATGTTAGGAGCTTCCTTTATGTATTCAAACCATGACTTCTCTACATAAAGCATACAACGCCGATGATATTCCAACCCATACTAGGATCTGCAGGCTGCAGAAGTGTAGTATGAGTACCTAATATGTAGTACTTAGTAGGTAACTTCCGATTTAGCTCCAAAGAAAATACAGATTTATACATCATATAAACAGAAATGAAATCTAAACCCAAATGTCTAGAAACCACACAATAAAGCTAGAGAGATCATAAGGATAAACTATCTTACTTATAACTTAGCAACTAGAATAATAAGGCTAAGAAAGTATTAAGGATGAAATATCCTATTCCAACCTTACTCTAGAATCTCAACACTACACTGTATATCACCGACCAATATATGAATAAAGGGCGAAAGAAAGATATATAACAGTACACAAGGCCAAGGACTGAATATACAATCTGAATAATAAAGAAAAAAAGATATATACGATAATACCATAGCTACATATGTCTAGATATACAAACATACATACATAAACACACACACACACATACACACACACACACATATATATATATGTATATATATATATAATAAGGTCAAATTGAAGTACAACCAAAATCATAATAACATCATCTTAAGACCTCCAAATCCTAATAGGATTTAGTACTAACATACTTAGGGATTTTAATCCATACGTCTAATCATAAGATAATAATGCATAAATTTATACTCATGAAATAAAAGTGTAAGACCCCACAAAAAAATTTCTAGCTTAATTCAATCCTTTAAGCTTGTCAAGGGGTCCCAGACTTAGAATATTTAGTTAAGTATTCCGACTTAGTTATATTTTAGCCTTTAGAAGTTGGTGCTCTTAATTTGTGACCTTAATGTCCTTTAAATGTCTATATTTGAGTTAATTTATGATTAGTAAGGTCAATAGGTGAACTCAGGCAAGTTTTGGATTTTTTGAACTTCATTTGAAGTTCTTTTGGAATCCCAAAATAGTGAGCCAACGTGATCTTGGTGCATCGCGTCGACTATTGCGTTGGTTAATGTGTTTTCCATCTACTAGCGCAAATTTCAGTGAGTCGATGCTAACTTAGCGTGACACATTGGATATCACATCGATGCCATTGACGAGCTGCTTCGACCTACATGTCGGCAACCCAGTTTTCAGTCATTTATAAACCGCATCTTAAGGGGTAATTGGGTATTTTTCCCCACATCCTTTAGCCCCCATAACACAAAAATTAGACCCTTTAGAGGCATAATACAATCATTATTCATAAAATCCTCAAGAATAAAACTTTAGGGCTATTGATTGAAGAATCAAATTCAAAATATTTCACTATCAATCTTTCCAAATTCAAGCAATAAGGTATGTAAAGTGTTTATCCAAGGGTCCTTTCCACCCTCGAAGTTCAAGAAACTTCATTTAAAAACATAAAATTGTGATGTCCTGTTGTGAGTTTGGATGTAATCATGTTGATGTTGTGGTATGTATTTCAAGTTGAAATCTTTAATGTATTTCTTGATATTATGATGGCATGTAAGTTGAACCTTGATTCTCATATGTAGAAACCCCTAAATTATGAATTAGTATATTAGTCATGATGTATAAGCATTATTGTTCATGCCCAAGTATAAGCTATGCCCTGTAAGTGTTTGATGGAATGTTCAGAAGATCAGTTTAACAAAATTATGACATGTTAGCATGCATTCCTATTTATGTGCAAGATCAAGACTTTCAAGTGTTTGATGAAATGCCTCATAAATTATTTTGTGAGTTGTTGACTATTTTCAAGTATTCAAGAATTGCCATGTCTTATTATTTTCATGCTATCGAGTCCTGGGGGTATTTAACACCCAATAAATTAGCTATGTGCCTAGAGCCAGTGTTAGTTACAAAATCTATCTCAATCATGTCAAGATTAGTAGTACCATCAGCTAGTCTCAGAACTTAGGAAAAACTCAGTAGTATTTATTTCAAACCTCAGTAAACTAAGTTAGTCAACAGAGTTCAGTAGTGTTCTGTCAATCAATAGAACTCAGTAAAATCAGTCTAAATTAGTCCAGTATACTCAGCTTAGTGTCTATTCAGTTGGGAATGGGATTCAGCATCGAGTGAACCCAGGGATGAGGGCTCACCTACCAGTAGAGGGTGTGATCCTTAGAAGCAATCCTTCTATTCCAGAACTACATAGCCAACGTAAGTTGAGACATCAAACCTATCAAATAAGGGTTGATAGGGTCGATTAACCTGTTAGTTAAGGGTTCCACCATTCCTATTAGAGTACCTAACAGATGATGGTAACTCTCAGCTTGTCCTTATCTGTGGTATGGTATTGACACCCTTCCAACTGGGCTTACAGGTTGGACCCCAAATTAGTTAAAAGGGGCATGTAAATTAGATGATTACCTCCCACATTCTCAGTCTCAGTCATCAGTAAATAACTCAGATAGTTCTACAGATTTTAAGACAATCAGATATAGTCACTCAGCTTAGTTTGGAACTCAGCTAGTTCTATCAAAATTAGGACTGTCAGGAACAGTCACTCAGTAATAGTATGTTAATTATTAGTAATCCATCCAGTAAACCCAGTATCCTGTATTATTATGACTTTAGTTATAGATCTTATATTCTTGCATGTGTTTTTTACTCGGCCATGTTCATATTATTTAGTCAGTTATAGTTAATTCATATGAACACTTGTATTCAGCTTACCTCACTTTGCATTCTAGTATATTCACACATACTGATGCATACTTTTCTCTTATGCTATGGTGTTTTATACCATAGGTCATATGCTAAAGTTCCTGATCATGCATAGATAGATTCAGATACAGCCAGCTATAGTAGACTAGCAGTGAGTCCTCATCATTCTAGGATATTCTTTATTTCATTATCTTATTACATTTAGTATTTTAGTAGATGGATTTAGTTAGGGGATTATCCCATCAACTCTACTGTTCAGACAGTTTAGTTAGAGGCTTTTAAGAATAGGTGTTCAGACAGTTATTTAGTTTTGGTATTGAGATACCTTATTTCAGTTTTATTTTAGTCATTTGAATCTTATGGCATTTCAACCCATTATTCCATATTATACCATATTATTATTCAGTTATTGCAGCAGGTACCAGTCATAGGTTAGGTGGTGGTCCTTCGGAATTATGAGCATTGTGTGACATCCTGGGTACAGACTCGGGGCATTACAAATTTGGTATCAGAGCCTAGGGTTTAATAGTGTCCTAGGAAGTCTAAAAGCCACATCTAGTATAGTCTTATACATGGGTGTGTAGCGCACCACACTTATGGGCAGAAGGCTACGAGATATTTTAGGAATAGTTTCTTTATTTCAATATTTATGTCGTGTGAATGAGCATGAGCTCTAGATAAACTCTATTTTTAATATAAGTTTCTCTTCCATCTATAAGAAAATGACTCCAAAGAGGACTCAGGGAAGAGGAACGGGAGATCAGTTAGCCCCTTAGCCCATTCAACTAAATTCTTTGGGTGAACATGTGTCCCACACTGAGTTAGAGCAGCTTTCACAACCATTGCTCATTCAATTTCTACTCAAAATGAACGTCCATCTGCCATTCCATCCAACCTAGTGGACAATACTACAACAGCCAGGATTCGAGACTTCACCTGAATGAACCCTCCATCTATGATAGGGTCTAAGTAAGATGAGGACCCTCTAGAATTCCTTGATCAAGTGCAGAAGATTACAGATATTATGGGGGTGAAAGTTAGTGAAAGTACTAAGCTAGCTGCATATCAGTTGCAGGATGTGGGTCATACTTTGTTCAAACAGTGGAAAGTAGAAAGGGCCGTAGATGCAGGACCCATAGAGAGGGAGGAATTTGCCACTACTTTTCTAGATAGATTCTTCCCCTATAGCTGAGAGAAGATAAGGTGTTAGAGTTTATGAAGCAGGGCAATATCATAGTGAAAGAGTATTTTCTTAAGTTTACTCAATTATCTAGATATGCTTTTAATGTGGTGGCAGATAACAGATCCTGAATAAGAAAGTTTGTGTTTGGAGTGAATGATAGTGTGGTCAACGAGTGTAAGACTATAATATTGATCAGTAAGATAAACTTGGCTAGGTTGATGATCTATGCTCAGCAAATAAAGGAGCAGAAGAATAAGGAGAGAGAAAAGTAGAATAAGAGAGCTAGAACGGGTAGCTTCTACTTTGCTTAGCCTAATTTAGAGGGTGAGAATCGTTCTCAGTTTTGCTCAAAATCTTCAGTTACAACTCCATCCTCAGCTAGTGCTCCAGTACCAAAATTTAGATAAGACACTAGAGATTGCGCATCAGGTCCTAAACCTCAGGGTAGTGTTAGTAGTGCCCGAACCAATCTTTTTTGTTTGACTTACGATAAGAACCATCAGGGTGTTTATAGGGATAGCAGTGATGTGTGTTTTGGATATGGCAAGCCAGGCTATAGAGTTAGATATTGTCCTCAGTCGAGTTTCCAAGGTCAGCGTATTGTCCTCCAGCTCAGTCCGGTTGCCTGAATCAGTAGGGTGCCAAATTCAGTGCCACCAGTGGGCAGCACCCAAACAGACTCTATGCACTTCAGTCTGGCAGGATTAGGAAAATTCTCCTAATATGGTCACTGGTATGTTATAGATCTTTCATATACATGTTTACACTTTGCTAGATCCAGGATCTTCCTTATCTTTTGTTACTCCTTCTATAGCAGTTGATTTTGGAGTTAGTCCCAAAATTCTAGTAGAGCCTTTCTTAGTCTCTACCTCCATAGGTAAATCTATTATAGCCCGGTGGGTAAACAAGAACTGTCTGGTTATAATATATTACAAAGTCACTTCAGTATACTTAGCCGAATTAGAGATGTCCGATTTTGATGTCATTCTCAGCATGGATTGGCTTCATTTCTACTTTGACTCAGTCGACTGTAGAAATAGAATTGTCTAATTTTAGTTTTTGAATAAACCTGTCCTAGAGTAGAGAGGTAGTACTTCAGCCTTCAAGGGTCAACTGTTTCCTACCTAAAGGAAAGAAAAATAATATCTATGGGATTTGTCTATCATCTTGTGCGAGTCAGAAACTCTAGTTCAGAAACTCCTAGTCTTGAGTCAGTTCCTGTGGTGAATGAATATTCAGATGTATTTTTAGAAGATCTTCTCAGAGTTTCTCCTAAGCGGGAATTGAATTTGGAATAGACCTTCTTTTGGGCACTCAGCCCATATCTTTCCCGTCATATAGAATGACACCTTCAGAACTTAGAGAATTAAAAAAATAGTTGAAGGATCTCTTAGAACAGGGATTCATAAAACCCAGCATGTCACCATGGGGTGTGCCAGTTTTATTCGTATGTAAGAAAGACAGTTCACTCAGAATGTGCGTAGACTACCGTCAACTCAATAAGGTTACTGTAAAGAACAAGTATCCCCTTCCCAGAATTGATAACTTGTTTGACCAACTTCAGGTAGCCAGTTACTTCTCTAAGATAGGCCTTAAATCAGTCTATCATCAGCTCAGAGTCAGAGAATGTGACATCCCAAAAATAGTTTTCAGAACCTAGTATGGTCATTTCAAATCCTTAGTTATTTCCTTTGGTCTTACCAATGCCCCAGCAACCTTTATGGACTTGATGAACTGTGTGTTCAAGCAGTACTTGGACATGTTCGTCATAGTTTTCATAGATGACATTCTTGTTTACTCCCGTAGTGATCATGATCATGCATACCATCTCAGTATAATATTGCAGACTCTTAGAAATCATCAGTTGTGGGCCAAATTCAGTAAGTGCAAATTTTGGCTAAAGTCAGTAGCATTCCTTGGTCATATCATCTTTGGTGATGGCATTAGGGTGGAGTTTCTTGGGTTTAGATGGCTATTTACAGGTAGTTTGTTGAGGGATTTTTGTCTATTACATCCCCTATCTCTAGATTCACTCAAAACAAAGTTAAATTTTAGTGGTCAAATTCATGCGAGAAGAGTTTTCAGGAGATGAAGACTCGACTCACCTCAGCTCTAGTTGACTCTTCCAGATCATGCAGATAGGTTTGTGGTATACTGTGATGTATCTAGAGTAGTTTAGGGTTGTGTCCTCATGCATCATGGTAAGGTCATTGCCTATGCCTCCAGATAGCTTAAACCCTATGAGAAGAATTATCCGACTCATGATCTCGTGTTAGCAGCAGTAGTGTTTGCCTTAAAGATATGGAGGCACTACTTGTATGGGGTGCATGTAGATGTGTTCACAGATCACAAAAGCCTTCAGTATGTATTTTCTCAGAAAGACTTTAACCTCCAGTAGAGAAGGTGATTGGAGTTGTTGAAAGACTATGATATGAGCGTTCTGTATCACTCGAGCAAGGCCAATATAGTGGCTGATGCTCTCAGTAGACTGTCTATAGGTAGTGTTGCTCATGTTGAGGATAGTAAGAAGAAGTTAGTTTCGGAAGTTTATCAGCTTGCCCGACTAGTTTTCCACTTAGTTGATTTAGAAGAAGGCAGTGTGTGGCTTCAGAATAGTTCAGAATCATCTCTAATTTCTAAAGTAAAGGAAAAATAGGATAGCGATCCCAGTTTAGTCAAGTTCAAAAAGTCAGTCAGAGATCAGAAAATAGACATTTTCTGCTAAGGAGGAGATGGTGTTTTGCATTTTTAGGGTCATCTATGTGTGCCAGGTGTGGATGACTTGAGGAAGTGAATTCTTGAAGAGGCGCATGGTGCGTGTTACTCTATTTATCCAGGGGCCACTAAGATATACCATAATTTATGGGAGATTTATTGGTGAAGTGGGATGAAGAGAGATATTGCAGAATTCATGGCTAAGTGATCAATATGTCAGCAGGTTAAGATTGAGCATCATAAGCCAAGTGGGTCTATGAAGGAGTTTAGTATCCTTACTTAGAAGTGGGAAGAAGTGAACATGGACTTTATGACAGGTTTACCTCCCACTCGTCATCAACATGATTTATTTTGGGTCATCATAGATAGGGTGACCATATCAAATCACTTTCTTCCAGTCCATACCTCATATTTAACCGAGGATTATGCAAAACTCTATATCAGAGAGTTGGTCAAATTGAACGATGTTCCATTGTCCATTATCTCAGATAGAGGTTCCTAGTTTACCTCTCTTTTCAGGAAGGCATTCTAAAAAGGTCTTGGTACCCGAGTTTTTCTTAGTACAACCTTTCATCCCCAGATAGATGGTCAAGTAGAAAGGACTATTCAAACTTTGAAAGATATGCTACGAGCGTGTATGATAGATTTTAAAGGTAGTTGGGATGACCATTTGCCTTTGATTGAGTTTCCATATAACAACAGCTATCATTCTAGCATTTAGATGGCTCCGTTTGAAGCTCTCTATGGTACGAGATGCAGATCTCCAATCGCTTAGTTCAAGTTGGGTGAGGCTGAAGTTGTAGGGCCTGACCTAGTATTCGATACCTTAGAAAAAGTTCAACTGATCAGAGAAAGGCTTAAGACAGCTCAGAGACTGCATAAATTGTATGCAAATGTGTGCAGAAAGGATATTGAGTTTGAAATTGGTGATTATGTGTATTTGAAAATCTCCCCTATGAAGGGAGTGATGAGGTTCAGTAAGAAGGAAAAGTTCATTCCCCAATATATAGGTCCCTTCAAAGTTCTCAGTCATTTTAGTAAGGTAGCTTATGACCTCGAATTGCCTTCAGATCTAGCTTTAGTTCGTCCAGTGTTTTATGTCTCCTTGCTAAAGAAATGGATAGGTCACCCAGCTATTGTAGTCCCCATAGAGGGCATAGATATTCAGAACAACCTCTTTTTTGAAAATATTCTAGTAGAAATCCTTAACTATCAGACTCGCAGATTGAGGAACAAAGAAGTCTCTTTAGTCAAAGTTCTTTGGTAGAATCAGTCCATTGAGGAAGCTACTTGGGAAGCAGAGGAATACATGTAGACCAAGTATCCTAATATCTTCTCCACAAAATCAGACTCAACCCAAGGTAATAGTTTTCCCTAAGCTTATTCAGTTTCATGTTCTGATTTCATTTACAAACTTGGTATCAAATACCATTACATGTTCAGTCATATGTTCATGAGTTAGTTCAATTATGTATCCATGCATCAGATATGCATGTTCAGTATGAGAAACTCAGCTTATCAAAAACCCAATTCATGTACTCATGAATCAGCTCAGTTATGTACTCATGCATCAGGTATGCATTTTTAGTGTGGTAATTAAGTATGTCTATAATATCAGTCCTATAGTCATGTCCCAGACATCCATGTCCAGTAAGTAGATTCAGCCTACTAGTACTCTCAGTTCAGCCCATCTCATTCAAGGATGAATGTTCCCAAGGGGGAGATATTATAAGACCCTGCATAAAAATTTCTAGCTTAATTCAGTCCTTTAAGCTTGTCAAGGGGTCCCAGACTTAGAATATTTAGTTAAGTATTCTGACTTAGTTATATTTTAGCCTTTAGAAGTTGGCGCTCTTACTTTGTGACCTTAATGTCCTTAAAATTCTATATTTGAGTTAATTCATGATCAGTAAGGTCAATAGGTGAACCTAGGCAAGTTTCAGATTTTTTGGACTTCGTTTGAAGCTCTTTTGGAATTCTAATACAGTGAGCCAACGTAATCTTGGCACATTGCGTCGATTATCACGTTGGTTAATATTTTTCCCAGCTAACAGCGTCAAATTCCAGTGAGTTGATGCTAACTTGGTGTGACACGTTGGATATCACATCGATGCCATCGATGAGATGCTTCAACCTATATGTCGGTAACCCAGTTTTCAGTCATTTAAAAACCGCATCTCAAGGGGTAATTGGGTCTTTTTCCCTACGCCCTTTAGCACCCCATAACACAAAATTTATCCTCTTTAGAGGCATAATATAATCATTATTCATAAAATCCTCAAGAACAAAACCCTAAGGCTCTTAATTCAAGAATCAAATTAAAAAGATTTCACCATCAATCTTTCCAAATTCAAGCAATAAGGTATGTAAAGTGTTTATCTTGTAACGCCCCGAAATATCATCCCGAGATGCCACATGGTGCCCAAGGCTACACGTAGCCTCAAGCTAACCCTTTAAGCCAAAACACTACCCTTGGGTTCTAAGACAACAACATACACGCTACGCTAAGGATATATATATAAGTACATATCATATCACATCGCACATGACACGGAATATCGTTAGACTGTACATATATAGAATGTCTATACATAAACCAACCCAACAATACACTAGTCTGACATAGCCTCTATACAGTAAAATCAATGAGCCATTGGGACAAACCCCCAACTGAATCAACAGACCAAAGGGATCACAAAAAAACAACACCAAAACTAGCAACTTGGTCCTCGAACCATGAGGACTCACCACTGAAGGAACGTAGATGCGGCACTCGGGTATCACTGTCGCGGCTGCGGCTGAGTACCTGAACCTAAATCATGGTAACAATGTAGCAAATAGAGAAATATGTGGGTCAGCACAAGATACGTACTGATTATGTGGGGGCGCATACAAAATATAAATAATATCATAAATTTTGTAAAAACGTACATACAGACCATAATGACACACCTGGCTTGAGTGACATTGAATCATGCAACTCATAACATCTTAGATAGGAAATGTAGGAGAAAAACCTCATAAATCATTATAGATCATCATAGGCAACTTAAATTACCACATCAAAACTCGGAGTGACTCGGTATTTCAATAAACATGACTCTTATGGACATGGGAGTTTCCTATAACCGACAACCCCATGTGAGCTACGTGGAATACGAACGTTTGAAACCCCTATTGGTGGGAGTGTCATACTTTTTGCCAGGGAGTACGACCTTAAAACTGCAATAATCACAATCATGCTCTCTGGCCAATAATATCATCATCAAATAACCCTACGGTGGCACATAGGTTTGGGGAAATACCAAATTTCCCTCTCGGTGCTAAGTACTACTCCCAAACAAGCTCAGAATGCGTTAGAAAATCCACCACAACATCACAAAGGTCTATCATAAAGACCAAATCAAATCTCTTTCTCATTTATCAAATCATATCAATTTTTGGATTCTTAACTCAACACATTTTAGCTTAAAACATTTTAATCTTCCTCAACATCAACAAGGTATCAATGCATTGAACCATAACCGACTTGACATTTGGACACGGATATGAAGACTCAAATACATAATATATTCAACAATTTAACTCATTAAAACCATCTGAAAAATACCAAGACTCATTGCAACTTCAATATCAACATTTCTCAATTTGCCATCTAACTCTCATTTAAAGTTACTTGAGACATCAACCCATAGAAGGGATATAGAATTTCCAATATCAATTATAAATTCATAATAAGGAAATAGTGGAATGATAGTATAAATCAAGGCTTAACAAATTAAATCATCATACTCTCATAATCAAATACTTTTTGGACATAATTCCATCTCAACATCATACACATATCGGATGACATAATCCCATAGCTCATGGAAAATAATATAAGATATACAACCATGTTTCAATTCATGGTAAAACATGTAAAATCTCATGTCAATGTAATTCAACAAAAATACCAAGCACAAGATCGAAACGATAATCTTGTTCAAAGCCCCACATACCTAAAAATGGAAGATGAATATGAACTTCCGACTCCGGAACTTTATTCACGAAAATAAATGGTGCTTCTCGAAGCCCTTAACATGATCAACTCGGATTCCAAATCAATTTGAAATTTCTACGGTTCAATCAAGAGACAGAAGGATGAAATTTGGAGTAGTAGGGTTTGGGTTTGAACCTTAGGAAATTTTGGAGAAAAATGAGCTAGTGAATGCTCTTAATGGACTTAAATCCATGGTTTATCCGGATGGATTGGAGTGGGAATGACCAAAATACCCTTAAAAATCAAATAATGTCAAATTTGTCCTTTGGTGGACTGTTTTGATAGGCTGAAGTAGATCGACCATAACTTTTTGCTCCGATGGCAAAATTGGATGAAACCAATTTCATTGGAAAGAGGACTTTCTGAGCTTTCTGTTGATATATAGTATCTCACCCATGTCATTATGTACAAGGATTTATGATCGTTTGAAGTTGAACCTAAAATTCACCTGGCCTTAGTATTTTTTTCGTGAATATTTACTGTTACCACTATTCATGGTTAGATCGGAATGATCATAACTCATCGCTTGAGTGTCCATTTTGGATGATCCACATATCGTTGGAATGCTTATTCGATGCTCTGTGTTATGATGGGTCACATATCTAGAAATTCCACACAGAAAATTATTAATCATAATAAAGAATAGAATTCAACACATTTTCGTCTGAGGACTTAACGAAAAATTTTTCTGGGTCATCACATCATCTTTCCCTTGGAAAAATTCGTCCTTAAATATTGATAGGTAGGTCAAGAATACTATGAAAATGAGTAGATGGAGAAAAATTATCTGGCCCAAGCATATACTCCATTCTAGATTTTTTTCGATATCGTAGAAAACACACAAGCCAAGATAAACATAGCAATAAGGATTAAATCAAAAGAGAACGATACCTTTGACATGCTCAGGATTCGTAGGAAAGAGGTGGGGATATTTGGCACACATATCCACTTCGTCTTCCCAAGTAGCACTCTCCACGGATTGATTTTGCCAAAGCACTTTAACCAAATGAACTTCCTTGTTTCTTAGCCTACGAACTTGAAAGTCAAAAACCTCAACCGAAATCTTTTCATATGAAAGACTATCTTGAATACCCGAGCTTTCGGAAGGATCAATCACAATAGAATCACCAATAGACTTCTTAAGCATAGAAACATGGAAAATCGAATGGACGTTAGATAACTCCGCGGGCAATTCAACCTTATACACTACCTTCCCAATGCGATCCACAATCTTGTAGGGACCAATGTAACGGGGACTTAGTTTCCCTTTCTTCCCAAATATCTTCACCCCTTTCATGGGTGAAACTTTCAAGTACACTAAATCACCAACATCAAATTCAAGGTCTTTCCTCCTTACATCTGCATATGATTTTTGACAACTTTGGGCGGTTTTCAATCTTTCCCGAATTAACTTAACCTTCTCCATGGCCTCGAACACCGCATCTGGTCTAGTCGCGGTAGCCTCACCAACTTCAAACCAACCAGTGGGTGATCTACATCTTCTACCATACAATGCTTCAAACGGGGCCATTCCAATAGTAGCATAAAAACTGTTATTGTAAGAAAACTCGATTAATACTAAGTGCTCATCCCAACTACCTTTAAAATCAAGCACATAAGCCCCAACATATCTTATAAAGTCTAAATGGTCTGCTCGGCCTGACCATCTATTTGCGGTTGGAAAGCAGAACTTAAACGAATTTGGGTACCGAGACCCTTCTGGAAAGATTTCCAAAACTGAGAGGTAAACTGAGTACCTCTGTCAGAAATAATAGCCAAAGGGATTTCATGAAGTCTGACGAGTTCCCGAATATATATTCTAGCATAATCTTCAGTTGTATACGATGAATGCCCAGGCAAGAAATGAGCTAATTTCGTCAGCCGATCTACGACAAACCAAATCAAATCATGATAGCGACGAGAAGGAGCCAAACCAACTATGAAGTCCATATTCACTTCTTCCCACTTCCAAGTAGGAATGCTAAACTCTTGCATAACGCCACTGGGCCTTTGATGCTCTATTTTAACCTGTTGACACGTGGAACACTTCGCCACAAATTCTGCTATGTTCCTCTTCATACCCTTCCACCAATAGATTTCTCGCAAATCATAGCACATCTTGGTACCACCAGGATGGATAGAGTATCGCGTACCATGCGCTTCCATCATAATTCTCTGCTTCAATTTATCAACATCAGGAACACATAATCCTTTTTGGAGTCTGAAAACGCCATCTCCCCCTTGGGAGAAAACCTCTACCTTTTGGTCTTTAACTTACTCTTTTAACCTGACCAAGGTAGGATCCCCGTCTTGCTTCTCCTTCACTTTCAAAACTAAAGAGGATTTGGAACCGCTTTGCACTCCTATACTACCCTCAGCATCACCAAACAACCTAATCCCCAATCTAGCTAAATGATGTACCTCATGGGCCAACTCCTTCTTACCAATCTCCACATGTGCTACGCTACCCATGGACTTCCGACTAAGGGCATCTGCTACTACATTGGCCTTTCCCGAATGATATAACATGCTTATATCATAATCTTTCAACAGTTCTAACCATCGTCTCTGCCTAAGATTCAACTCATTTTGGGTGAATACATGCTGCAAGCTCTTATGGTTCGTGAAGACGTCAACATGGACACCATACAAATAATGTCTCTAGATTTTCAAAGAAAAACCCACGGCAGCTAATTCAAGGTCATGGGTAGGATAATTCTTCTTGTGAGGCTTTAGCTACCTGGAAGCATAGGCTATAACCTTGCCCTTTTGCACCAATACACAACCCAAACCAACTCTGGAAGCATCGCAATACACCACAAAACCATCAACACCGTCAGGCAAAGTCAACACAGGGGATGAAGTGAGGAGTCTTCAACTCTTGAAAACTCTTTTTCCAAGATTCGGACCATAGGAACTTCACTTTCTTTTAGGTCAAACGGGTCATAGGAGAAGAAATAGATGAAAACCCTTCAACAAAATGATGATAATAACCAGTTAGACCCAAGAAACTTTGGATATCAGAAGGAGAAATAGGTCTAGGCCAACTCTTTATAGCCTCTATCTTTTGAGGATCAACTCTAATACCTTCGAAAGAAACAACATGACCCAAGAAGGCTATAGAGTTCAGCCAGAACTCACACTTACTGAACTTAGCATACAACCGATGAGTTCAAAGAGTTTCCAACATGATTTGGAGATGATCCACATGATCACCCTCACTTCGAGAGTAAATAAGAATATCATCAAGGAACACTATTATAAATAAATCCAGATATGGTCGGAATACACGGTTCATAAGATCCATGAAAGCCACTGGAGCATTAGTTAACCCGAAAGACATCACAAGAAATTCAAAATGACCGTAACGGGTTCAGAAGGCTATCTTGGGGATATCATATTCCTAACCTTAAGTTGGTGATAACTGGATCTGAGGTCTATCTTCAAAAAGTAGCTCGCACCTTGAAATTGATCAAATAAATCATCAATTCAAGAAAGTGGATATTTATTCTTGATAGTAACCCTATTAAGCTGTCGGTAATTAATACACATCCATAAAGAACTATCTTTCTTACGCACAAACAGGACAGGTGCACCCCACGGGGACACACTAGGTCTGATATAGCTTTTGTCTAAAAGATCTTTCAATAGCTCCTTCAACTCTTTAAGTTCTGCGAGAGCCATGCGATACGGAGGAATGGAAATAGGATGAGTATCGGGAAAAAGGTCAATCCCAAACTCTATCTCTCTATCAAGAGGTACTCCAGGGAGATCTTCCGAAAAGATATCAAGAAACTTATTAACAACATTAATTGACTGAATGGTCGGGGTTTCAAACTTAGTGTCTTTAACCCTAACCAAATGGTGGATGCAACCCTTGGAAATCAACTTCCTAGCTTTGAGATAGGATATGAAATGACCCTTAGGAATCACAGAACTCCTAGACCATTCGAGGATAGGTTCATCAAGAAACTAAAACTTGACCATACGACCAAGGCAATCAATAGATGCATAGCATGAGTGAAGACAATCCATACCTAGAATGATATCAAAGTCAACCATATCTAGCTCAATCAAATCAGTATACATAACTCGATAAAAGACAGTAATGGGACATTTTTTATACACCAGCTTAGAAATGGAGTAGAAACCAAAATAGGCTCAGAAATTAGTTCAAGATCCGTTTCAAAATTTACAGCAACCAGAGGTGTCACATAAGAAAAACTCAAACCGGGGTCCATCAACACCTAGACATCAAAATAGAAAACACGGAGCATACTAGTGACAACATTGTGAGAGTCCTCCTGCTCTTGACGAGGTGGTATAGTATAGAAACAATGCTAGCATTGACCGCCAGCAGTACTAGATGAAGCACCCTGAGGAGGAACTGGATGGGCTGTGAGAGGCGGGGCACTGGTAGCCTAACTCTAGGGAAGGGCATCAAAACTCTGCTTTCTGGCATTCGGACAGTCTCTAAGTATGTGGCCCAACTTGCCATAACCAAAACAGCCCCACTGCCCTATATAACACTCCCCAAAATGGTCTTTACCATACTTAGCACACGAAGGAGGCTGAGGCCGGTTGTTTACACTATCTTGAGACCTGGAAGGTACTGACCTATTCTCGAGCTCCTACCTGGCCTGATATATGGGAGTACTAGCTGAGGAAGGCGCATGTATAAATAGACATCTCTGAAACTGAGGGCAACTCTCTCCAGAGAATCTAGTTTGACCAGACCCCTGTTGCTCCAATCTGACTCTCTTAATCCCTCTTACTCTTTCTCTTTCCTTTATCTTATCCGACTTAATTTGTTGGGCGTGAATTATTAACCTAGGAAGATCAATCTCCCTGTTGATCATAGTAGATCTACATTCTTTCACAACATAACTCGACACCCCAGTTAGAAACTTGCTTATACTAGTCCTCGAGTCAGCCATCATATTAGGAGCGTACTTCGATAGCTGATTAAACTTAAGACAATACTCCTTAACTGACATGGATCCTTGTCTCAAATTTATAAACTCCTCAATCTTAGCTTTCCGTAACTCAAGAGGAAAAAATCTATCCAAGAAAGCATCTCGGAATAATTGCTAAGTCACTGGAGCGGTATCTTTCTCTCTACCCTTATTTCATATCTGCACCCAGTCATAGGCAAATCCTTCAACCGATAAGAAGCCATCTCCACACTTTCTTCCTCGGTCACGTGTATAATCTATGTAATTTTCTTTATTTTATCAACATACATCTGCAGGTCCTCACCTGCTCTCGACCCATGAAACTCTGGCAGATTCATCCGCATAAAGTCATGAATTCGTGCTGCTGCCAAATTATTTTCCTGCGAAGGTGAAGCGTTAGCTTGAGTATTGGCGGTAGCTGCCTGGGTTAGCATCTGAAAAACTGCCCAAAATTCAGCATGGGATACCGTCTCATGTAACAGATCAGCGGGTTAACATTGGTTGTTTTTTCTGTGAGCTTAACGTAGAGGCATTTTATGTCATAAAATGCATGAATTAACAGAAGAAAGAAACATTTGTAAGCATGATAGACTCTTGTAGAAAGAAAGAAACAACTTTTCCTAGAATGCCCCTCAGCCTCTTGATCATAGGTGTGGCGCGCTACACACTGATGCTCAAGACTCTATGTAACGTGTCTTGTCAGGCTCCCTAGAACTCTTCACAACCATAGGCTCTGATATCAAGTTTGTAATGCCTCGAAATATCATCCCAAGATGCCATACGGTGCCCAAGGCTACATGTAGCCTCAAGCTAACCCTTTAAGCCAAAACGCTACCCTTGGGTTCCAACACAATAACATACACGCAACGCTAAGGATATATATATAAGTACATATCATATCACATCGCATATGGGATGGAATATCATTAGACTGTACATATATAGAATGTCTATACACAAACCAACCTAACAATACACTAGTCTGACATAGCCTCTATACAACAAAATTAATGAGCCATTGGGACAAACCTCCAACTGACTCAAAAGACCAAAGAGATCAGAAAACAACAACACCAAGACTAGCAACTTGGTCCTCGAACCATGAGGACTTACCACTAAACGAACGTAGATGCGGCACTCGGGTATCACTGTCGTGGCTGCGGCAGAGTACCTGAACCTGCATCATGGTAAGAATGTAGCCCATAGAGAAATATATGGGTCAGCATAAGATATGTACTGAGTATGTGGGGGCGCATGCAAAATATAAATAATATCATAAATTTCGTAAAAATGTACATACGGACCATAATGACACACCTAGCTTGTATGACATTGAATCATGCAACTCATAACATCTTAGATAGGAAATGTAGGAGAAAAACCTCATAAATCATTATGGATCATCATAGTCAACTTGACTTACCATATCAAAACTTGGAGTGACTCGGTATTTTAATAAACATGACTCTTATGGACAGGGGAGTTTCGTATAACTGACAATCCCACGTGAGCTACATGGAATACCAACGTTTAAAGCCCCCATTAGCGGGAGTGTCATACTCTTTGCCAGGGAGTACGACCTTAAAACTGCAATAATCTCAATCGGGCTCTCTGGCCAATAATATCATCATCAAACAACCCTACGGTGGCACATAAGTTTGGGGAAATACCAAATTTCCCTCTCGGTGCTAAATACTACTCCACGACAAGCTCAGAACGTGTTAGAAAATCCACCACAACATCACAAGGGTCTATCATAAAGACCAAATCAAATCTCTTTGTCATTTTTCAAATCATATCAATTTGTGGATTCCTAACTCAACTCATTTTAGCTCATAACATTTTAATCTTCCTCAATATCAACAAGGTATCAATGCATTGAAACATAACTGACTCAACATTTGGACAAGGATATGAAGACTCAATACATAATATTTTCAACAATTTAACTCATCAAAACCATTCAGAAAATACCAAGACTCATCGCAACTTCAATATCAACATTTCTCAATTTGCCATTCAACTCTCATTTAAAGGTACTTGAGACATCAACCCATAGTAGGGATATAGAATTTCCAATATCAATTATAAATTCATAATAAGGAAATAGTGGAATGGTAGTATAAATCAAGGCTTAACAAATTAAATCATCATACTCTCATAATCAAATACTTTTTGGACATAATTCCATCTCAACATCATACACATATCGGATGACATAATCCCATAGATCATGGACAATAATATAAGATATAAAACCATATTTCTAATTCATGGTAAAACATGTAAAATCTTATGTCAATGTAATTCAACAAAAATACCGGGCACAAGATCGAAAGGATAATCTTGTTCAAAGCCCCACATACCTAAAAATGGAAGATGAATATGAACTTCCGACTCCAAAACTTTATTCACGAAAATAAATGGTGCTTCTTGAAGCCCTTAACATGATCAACTCAAATCCCAAATCAATTTGAAATTTCTACGGTTCAATCAAGAGACATAGAAGGATGACATTTGGAGTAGTAGGGTTGGGGTTAGAGCCTTAGGAAATTTTGGAGAAAAATGAGATATTCAATGCTCTTAATGGACTTAAATGCATGGTTTACCCGGATGGATTGGAGTGGGAATGACCAAAATACCCTTAAAAATCAAATAATGTCAAATCTGTCCTTTGGTGGACTGTTTTGATTGGCTGAAGTAGATCGACCATAACTTTTCGCTCCACTGGCCAAATTGGATGAAACCAATTTCATTGGAAAGAGGAATTTCTAAGCTTTCTGTTGATATATAGTATCTCACCTAGATCATTATGTACAAGGAGTTATGATTGTTTAAATTTGACCCTAAAATTTTCCTGGCCTCAGTATTTTTTTCGTGCATATTTACTGTTCACCACTATTCACGGTTAGATCGAAATGATCATAACTCATCGTTCGAGTGTTCATTTTAGATGATCCACATATCGTTAGAAATATTATTCAATGATCTACGCGATGACGGGTCACATATCCGAAAATTCCACACAAAAAAATTATTAATCATAATAAAGAACAGAATTCAATATATTTTTGTCCGAGATTAACGAAAATTTTTTCTGGGTCATCACACCTTTCCACCCTCGAAGTTCAAGAAACTTCTTTTAAAAATATAAAATTGTGATGTCATGTTGTGTGTTTGGATGTAATTATGTTGATATTGTGGTATGTATTTCAAGTTGAAATCTTTAATGTATTTCTTGATATTATGGTGGCATGTAAGTTGAATCTTGATTCTCCTATGTAGAAACCCCTGAATTTTGAATTAATATGGTAGTCATGATGTATAAGCATTGTTGTTCATTCCCAAGTATAAGCTATGCCTTGTAAGTGTTTGATGGAATGTTCATGAGATTAGTTTAACGAAATTATGACATGTTAGCATGCATTCCTATTTATGTGCAAGTTCAAGAATTTGAAGTGTTTGATGAAATGCCTCATAAATTGTATTGTAAGTTGTTTACTATTGTCAAGTATTCAAGAATTGTCATGTCTTATTATTTTCATGCTATCGAGTCCTGGGGGTATTTAATACCCGACAAATTAGCTGTGTGCCTAGAACCAGTGTCAATTACAGAATCTATCTCAATCATGTCAAGATTAGTAGTACCCTCAGCCAGTCTCAGAACTCATGAAAAACTCAGTAGTATTTAGTTCAGGCCTCTGTAAACTTACATAGTCAATAGAGTTCAGTAGTATTCCGTCAGTCAATGGAATTCAGTAAACTCAGTCCAGATCAATCCAGTATACGAAAATCAGTGTCCATCCCGTTAGGAGTAGGATTCATCATCGAGTGAACCCAGAAATAAGGGCTCACCTACTAGTAGAGGGTGTGATCCTTAGAAGCAGTCCTTGTTTTCTATAACTATGTAGCCAGCGTAGGTTAGGACATCAAACCTGTCAGATAAGGGTTGATGAGGTGGCTTAACCTGTCAGTTGAGAGTCCCACCGTTCTTATTAGAGTACCTCACAGATAAGGGTAACTCTCAGCTTGTCCTTACCCGTGGTAAGATATTGACACCCTTCTAACTGGGGTTATAGTTTGGACTCTAAATCAGTTAAAAAGAGGCATGTCGGTTAGATGATTGCCTTTTACAGTCTCAGTCTCAGTCATCAGGAAAAAACTCAGATAGTTCTACAGATTTTAGGACTTTCAGATACAGTCACTCAGCTCAGTTCGAAACTCAGTTAGTTCCATCAGAATCAGGATTGTCAAGAACAATCACTCAGTAATAGTATATCAGTTAATACTAATCCATGTTACCAGTAAGCTCAGTATCCTGTATTATTATGACTTCAGTACAACTTCTGTATTCATGCATGTGTTTCTCACTCAGCCATGTTCATGTTATTTAGTCAGTTATAGTTTATGCATATGAACCTTTGCATTCAGCCTACCTCACTTTGCATACCAGTACATTCACACATACTGACACATACTTTTCTTTTGTGCTATGGTGTTTTACACCATAGGTTCAGACGCTCAGGTTCCTGATCACGTGTAGATAGATTTAGATTCATCCAAAAGCAGTAGATTAGCAGTGAGTCCTCATCATTCGAGGATATTCTTTTATTTCATTATCTCATTACATTCAGTATATGGAGTTAGTTGGGGGATTTTCCCATCAACTCTACAGTTCAGACAGTTTAGTTAGATGCTTTTCAGAATAGATGTTTAGATAGTTGTTCAATTTTGGTATTGAGATACCTTATTTTAATTTTATTTTAGTTATTTGAACCTTATGGTATTTCAGCCTATTATTCTGCATTATACCGTATTATTATTATTCAGTTATTATAGTAGGTACCAGTCATGGGTTAGCTTGTGGTCTTTCGGGATTATGAGAACCGTGTAGAATTTGGGGTACAAACTTGAGGCGTTAAAGAAAGGGGCCAAAATCATACCTCAAATCTCAATACCCAATCATTAACAAAACTGCCACAAACTAGCCATGATAATGAAATCAAAATAATAATAACAATAGAAATGACAATACAAGTAACCAACTAGTCTGGACAAACAATACCTAGCCAAGCCTTTTATGAAACCCCACCAACCCCAGGCTCAGAAGGTTAAACTAATATACCACACATCATAGTCCTACTCATCACCCATACCTATGCAACCCTCTATAAGGCTAATAGATATAGGTGTATACTGGTGATAGGCAATGTGTATGTAGGAATGAATTCCTAAAAGTATCATGCGTAATACCATAAGTAACCCAGACCATCACATAACCTCCATAATGATGATGTGATACATGCGGTCCTTCATAACCTTCGAGACCATTGCACAACCTTTATAATAATGATATGATACACGATCTTATTGCACAACCTCTGGGACCGTTACACACTTTTAACAGTAATTATGTGTTACACGAGGCTGTCACAAAACCTTTGAGACTGTTGCATATCATCTATAATAATGATGTGATACACAAGTTCATCGTATAACCTCCGAGTCTATCACACAACCTCTATAAGAATTATGTGATACATGAGGTCATTGCACAATCTCCAAGACCGTTACACAACCTTTATAATAATGATGTGATACATAAGACCATCACACAACCTCTAAAACAATCGTACAACCTCTATAATAATGATGTGATACACAAGGTCATCGTACAACATATATAATAATGATGTGATACACAAGGTCATCGTACAACATCTATAATAATAATGTAAATCCATTGCCCGGGGTAAACCTTAAGAATAAACCATTATAAAAATGTAGAAAGGATTGGAATCTCTCATGATCGAAGTAATTAACATTATCAAAATCATAGATCGGAATCCATCTCGGCCAAATTTTTAAAACACCATTTTCAATCTCAATACACTGAATCACCTATTAAGATGGTATGATTTCCATTATGAAGAAATCCGTTTAAAAGGAAAAAAGTGGGATTTTATCCCTTTTAGAAAAAATTGTAGTAAAATCATATTTTAGTTGGAATCGCACCATTTATACTTACAAAGATCATACACCGAATCTATGCATACCATCACTAGTATTCAAACAACGTAATCATAAGCATTAACATATCTAAAAACTATGTCCACGTCCTTACAAGGATAAATCTTTTCCCGAAATCCAACCAATATCATAACATAACCTTAGGCCCAATAATATATCTGGAATAATTACGGTATCATAATCACGGCCTTAGGCCTACATAAATATCCCAAACTCTTTTCAATTAACATATTCATAAGCCATAGCATATCTATGAGGTTTAACATATCTATGAGGCATAACTTATCTATAGGCCATATATCATAATACAGGGAAAACCATCACCAGTCATCAGTTAAGAAGTAATCTTATAATAAAGGCTCATTGGTCTCAACCATGCCTAACATCCGTAAGTAAGTCCTCAAGGGATAACAGAAGTCTTAGCCTAAAGTTAGCTGAAGAAACCCTTTTCTAGTCATTGAAGCTTCAATAATCAAGCTTAAGTCATGATGCACTGCCCATAATCAATCTTAACATTCACATTTACATACAATTTATAAAACATATCATCTTGTGAAGAAAACTAGATCGAAACCTATCTCAAAGTCGAATCGTAAATTATTGAATCGTCCATAAAATGTCCGCCTTCACTCCACCATTCTAAAATGCAGCCATGATATCAAAATCATAATCTATGCACCACTAGGAATAAATTAAGACCAATATTGCTATATTAAGGTTTGGGTCAAATTTCGGGTCAAAAACTGGCCTAATTCCAAACTTAAAACCGTCATGAGGTCCCTTAAAGGACAAGAAAGTTTTGCTCCAATCTTGAGCACAAACAAAGTAAAAATCGGGTCTCAAATCAACCCTTAAATTTTAAGAATTTAAATCCCTAATTCCTAAGAATTTATCAAGAAATTGAAGGAATCTTACCATAAATTTGAAGGTAAATCATGGAATAATCGATAGCCAAGCTTCCTATATTATGTATAAGCTTTAATCCTACTTAATCTCACATTTAGGGTTTTAGATTCTAAGAGAATGGGTGAGAATGAGAAAAATTGGGCAAAAGGTTTCCTTTTATACATAGTCTAGGTACTTGGGATTTTATATCACGACCTTAAGGTGAGCGATCGCCACATATTTTTGCTGTACAGGCAGACTATGATCGTGGCCAAAACCTCACGATCACAACATATTAGGCTACACATGGGAAGTGTGATAACACCCTTGGCTCTGTAATCATACCACCTTTCCTACCAAGGGTACCATAATTACGGCCCTTGGCTGGCGATTGCCGCCACTTTTACCAGATGACAACAGAGAACTTAGAAATCATCCAAGTCTCCATCAAGTCTTCAGGGTTCATTCAGAATCTTATATATGCAAATAAACTATGTAATCATGCCAAATTTAACATTCCTAATGTGATAATGCAATAAAATATTCCATCAGAGGTTATTTCAATGAAATGTGGGTCCTACACCCATATTTAAAATTTCTTAACTTTTTAACCAATAGGTTAAAATAATTTTGGGTACCTCAGAACCCAAACTAAAGGTCTACCTAGCCTAAAATCGACATTCCAAAACTGATGGCACTATCAAAATTCTTATCTGAGGTCATTTACTAGGAGCTTTGGTGTTAGACCAAATCCTAAATAACGGAAGCTCCAAAATAGGAAATAAGCCTAAAATCTAAATAAATTTTCCGATCATATACTAGAAGTTCTAGAAAGTCATAGATAACTTTATAGTCATTGGGAAGGCTCAAAATGCTAGAAATATATGAAAATTAAGGAAATAATATGGAGGGCCATTATAATCTTTACTAGTACCTTCTTCTTATTGATTAATACACTATTCAATAAATTTAGTTGCCATTTGTTCTTCATTTTCTATCCAATTATCATTCTTGTCTTTAATTGTTTTTATCATTAATCTATTTATTCTCCCTCTTAATAGTGTTCCTATCCTCTTCCATAAACCAATCAATGCCTACTTTTTATCTCCAGTACTTTTCCTCTAAGTGTAAGTATCTTTTACTTCCACCTGAATTTGTTGAGGAATGATTCTGTTGTTGTAACTTAGATCTTCCCTAAATATGGACTCTTAATCTTATTATCTCCTCCATAATGATAAGTTGTTTAATGATATCACCATATTCTTTCTTGCTTTACTTTGTTAAGACTCTTTTCATCTTCTTTAGCTTATTTTTAAAGGTGATGAAAGGGTTTGGCCCCTTTTATACATACCAATTCTATCTAATAACATCTATAAAATTTGCATATTTAGTCTAAAATTTCAATAACCTAAAGGTTTGATAAAATTTTGGGCCTGAATACCAAAAGAGTATAGCATAGGGGCACGATCAGATCCAGTTCTAGCTAGGTGTTCCAACTCCATGTGCCCAAATTATTTCAATTATTGTAATTGTTGCTTGACAAGTATTTTGTCTATTCTTTCAAAAAATGCAATCTTCTCCAGCCCTTCCATTCCACCATGTAAAGAGTTTCCCTTTAAAGCTAATCTCCTTCAGTTCATATGCATTTATACAAAAGGAAAAATCTTCTATATCATGAGGTTGTATAGGAAAATATTCAATCTTTTCCTCTCGATTCATCATAATAGAAGTCCCCTCTTACCATCTATGGGCATGAAATATTATTTGCCAATTGGTAAATATCATCCCAAAGTTCTAGTATTTGATTAGCATCACACTTTACATAGATTAGAGTCATCATAACTTCCATATTAGGTTCTAAAGAAACAACTTCAAAATTATTTGTTGGGGTATATCTTCTGTCACCTCCACCTAGATATCATGAACAAAAAAAAAATAAGATCTTCCCATTGATATTATCCTCTGCAACATTCATACTCAGTCTTATTTTATACTTTTCAATATTCTTTGATTGTATAAAAGGTTCCATTAGTTTAATAATAAAGAATATATGATGCCTGTGTAACATTTGAAGCCTATAAAAGCTTGATATGTCTTTACTGATCAAATATTCCAAACAAAAGACTTAATCATCAAATTGATTTGATTTAGCCAAACTCTCTGTTAAAATCTTGGAAGATTATGATTTTTCTATCCTTAGATACTTGTTGTTCCTCTTTTTTCATCCCTTTATAATTTCATTTAGGTGAAATACCAACCTTCCTTTCAGGTTCATCAAGTGCCCTTTTATGTCATTGCCCTTGTTTTCTTTATCTTCAACTCCAATATTATCATTTTGTATTTATGGAGGATTAATCTTATGACTCACTAAATCATGTAATACCTTATTTGGAGATGTGAAAATGTTATGATTAGAAGTAACTCCTCCCTAAATATCTCTCTCCTACTAATATGCCTAAATTACAACTTCCCAAAAGAGTGTAAGCAAAGGATTGGGTAGAATCCAGAGGGAATAAGGTGATAATTAAGTTGTATACAAATTAATTGAATTTTAATCATATGTTTTCGTTGAATAGGGGGTGTTGAATGAATTATTAATTTAGTAATTGCAGATCATTAATGACCAACGATTTCTTAAAAACAATTTGACAAATGCAAAATGGTAAAACTAGGGTTATGTTTGCCAAGGTGTATCAACTCTTCCTGGGTTATTTGTTACATGAATTCATATCAACGCTTGTGATTATAGAGAAGTTACATAAAATTTTCATTTAAATGTTTCTTAAGCTTCAAAGATGGATTCAATTAATTTCTTCAAACTCAAAGTGATGGAAATATACATTGTAGAAAATTCTCCAATAGATTAATTCGATTAAGGTATCAGTATGTAAATTAAAGAGTAAAAACTCCAATATCTTGTCACTATTCTCTTCTCCCAACAATAACTTTTTTGTTCAAGCAAGTTATGTTTCAGAGCACACTCTCAAGTTTGAAACCATGAGAAAGCATTAAAATAAAGAGAATATGATATTATCACAATATCAATACAAATTTAGCATGCCAAAACCTAGAGTTGAGATTTTACCAAGGCTTTCATAACCCTAGTTATGGAGCTTTAGACATACATTCTTAGAAAGATAGACAAAAAAACTAATTTCATAAAATTGCAGGTTTAACTTACAATGAAAAAGATATCAAAATTTCCAATCCAAATCTAAAGGAAAATAATGTATTCTTTAGCTCTAAACTTGTTTCTCAACAAAACTTATGCATAAAGTTGAAGAACACCCAAAAGATACTTATTATAACCCTAAAATAGGTGTTTGTAGGCTCCCATAAAGTTGGTATTTTATAATTTAAATTTATGCTACCACGTTAACGTCAACGGTTTGCCAGGCGGTTCGTCGGGGGCCGCAAAAGTTCATTGGTTGAACTATTATTGATGTTCCAGCGCTATATTGCTATGTGGCTATTGGTGACATCCTAGAAAATTGTTTGTCATGGGACTGATAACTCAATGCTCCTTTTTTCACTAAATTCTAATTTTTCATACACTAGTTAACTCCAACGAATATGATGATGACCCATTGCAACCTTGATGATCCATTGCTTGGGACGTCGTCGATCTCGAAGATTTCTAGAATTTTGCTTAAGGGAAACAGGCAATCCGACAGTCCGTTCAAACTTCGATGATCAATCAATTAACACATCGCAAAGGCTCAGATTCTTGACATTCTGAACTTTTGATGCTTTTAAGTGTAACTCCTTAGAAAAAGAACAAAACACATCAAATACCATTAATAGTTTCTAGAAAACAAACAATTATCCATCGTACGAATGCAAATATACCATCAGAAGTTGTTCCATCACCCACCCTCCAAATATATAGTAGGGTATAAAGCTATGGGCTTATCTTCATTTACTACAATATTACCAAGAGCAATTTTTGCCACCTTTGCTTGATTTTTATCATCAACATTCTTCAGATTTCCTATGTGATCCTCCCTGTCAGTTGAAAAATTAATGTTCACTTCTTCAGATTCTTTACTACTAAAATTATCATTAACAGAACAAGAAGAATTATTCCTTCTTAACCCTAGTCATCAAGATATTGAGGAGCTACATATCACCAAAACACTTTTCTATCTATTAACCAACGTTACTTTCTAGTTAGCATCATAATTATCTAAGTCCTCATTAAGCAACCAATGCCATTACATACTAGGTATCAAGATCATTAATCATTAACAATGCTAATTCTATTACAATTATTATCCATGTTATAACAATAATTACTAGTTACCACATTTTAGATAAACAAGGTCCACCAACTAGTAATCTAGGCTTCCAACCATTAAGTAATATAACTACTTTATATTGACAACTAGCTATCACAAAATCCATTTTACTAGGAAAAATTCCACAAAATCATAATTTATTTAAGTCAAATATATCCACAAGATAAATCCTTAACTATGAACAAGATGACACTTACCAGTTAGTCTTAACTCAATATCCGGCATATTCTGCATCCATTCACTATTTTTTCTTAACAAGAGCCATGCCACTTAACTAGTGATTAATGGTAGAGAATTATATAAAACTTTCCAAGGAGAACATTATATCCTAAGTGCACACATGGACATAACCATTAAATAACATAACTACTCATATATCTATATATTCATATATACTGACCATATGTAACATCACCATAACATTAGGATATCCTTCAGGTTTACCGAGCACCCTTATACATAAATACCTCTTCTAGATTTACCGGATATCATCACATAATCAATATATCCTCCGGATTCACCGGTCACCGTCATAATATCAGTACCTCTTCCGAATTTATCGCGCATCAGCGTATCATCAATATATCCTCCAAATTCACTAGGCATCATCATAACATCGATAATCATCTAGATTTACTGGGCATCAACATATCATAAATATCCTTCGGATTCAGCAAGCATCATCACATCATCAATGTATCCTCCGATTTCACCGAGCATCATTGTACCACAAATAATCATCATGAAAATAACAAATACATTTGAATAGCCGAAGCAAGAAGTACATGCCACAATCCATAAAGTGTAGGAGAGGTAAGAAATATATGTCAAGGTACCTTACCATTAATTATCACCACATTATATGAGTAGATGCATGGGCATGTATATCCCAATGACATGATCAATCACCACCTTTCCAAGCTTAAAATAATATTAACAAGTCAATTATAAGTCATGGGAATGCCCTCTAGAATACTTCTTCTGCCCATATGGTTCACAATACTAAAGCAAGTGATTCTTTTACACAAACATTAGCTTGGTCATTAAACCAGCATTATCACATAATTAAGTGATAAACATAGATTCAATTCACAGGACTTTGTAATGACATTCATATCATGACAACCGGATAATCAATTAAGTATTCACATAATCCCAATATTGACAATATGCATAAACCCTTTACCGAGTTTAGCCATCATATCACCAAAATCATAATCTAGGCGTTCATCATGAATCAAGGTCACTAAAGATGTTACATAGTCCAAGCTTAAGGTAGGTCAACTTCCATTTTTAATAATGCCCAACATTTTTTTTTACAAGTCTAACTTCTACACGAAATTAGGCTAATTTATCTAAATCATGCCTTGAGGGTATACCTATTCACCCTAGTTCTATAGGTCAATTATTCTTCTAGTGTTCCTCCGAAATCACCCCAAGCACCAAAAGTCATTCCACCACTAAGCATATCTAGGGCAGCATACCTTTATGGTGACTGAACAAGGTTAGTATTATCCACAAGAGAAACTAGAGGATCCTCATGCTATTCATGAGATTACAATTCCAACTAACTGAGATGCAAGGGTGTGATTTAATTATCAACTTAATGAGTTTAAAGACCTAAGTGATTCAATTAGTCACAGACATTTCAATCTACCAATTCAACATCTAAGACCCCGCCCAATCTTATCAAGATATCAAAGTCATACAATAATGAAGCTCAATCTATGTACAAGTAAGCTTAACCTATCTTGATTCCAAATAGCTCATGAACCAACAATCTTCGCTTGCTTCTTCCACGAGTCAGGCTATCAATAACATAATTTATATATTAATACAAGAACAATAACACCCATATTACACCGTTGTTCTTTGGGTCCAAAATGATACGAAAATCCCCAAGTGGGTCCCAAATATGGAAAATAAGTTTCCGAGACTAACCTATTGTTCAAATACCACTAGGGAATTAAAAGCCTCAAGAAATTTATGCAAAACAACCATATTTAGGGCTAAAATAAATCCTCAGGACATTTGGGGTTTTGGGTCTAATAATCAAGAATTTAACACAAAAATTTAAAGGATTCATACCTTAGATTCATAGGAAAACATGATTACAGAAGCTATTCAAGCTCTCAATCAACCCACAAGACTCACTTAAGGATTTTTCAGTCTATTAGGGTTTTAGATCTTAAGAGAGAGGCACAAATGACAAAATTCTTGGTTAAGATAATATTTAAATATTCTTTGCCCAGGCCTCAGGAAGTGCGATCATGCACATGCTCTAGGCCATGATTATGGTAACTCTCTCTATTTCAGTTGACAATTGAAACTTGAATTTGGTTCCAAGTTCCAGCATGTAGAATCCTGCACGAGAAAATAAAATATGCAACTATATAGATTTTGATGATCCAGAAGGGTTGGCGAATTCAGATTTTCCATCCAATAACGTTTTACTAAAGTTTTCGCTCAGCTTCCATTTGGAACCAACAAAAACTTCTCATTGGGGAAATGATTCTAACAGCCAAACGAACTACTAGGTAACCAAACTATTGATTCCAACAACTCATAAATTACTTAGGTTAGCTATAGGAAGTCTATTGGCAAAAATAAGTAGGAACACAGAAAATTACTAGATGGGTCATTACAATATCCACACTATGGAACTTTTGTCGCCAAAAGTTAAAGATAAAGGAAAATACCTAAAGTCTCAAACAAATGAGGATACTGGGCCCTCACGACTGCCCAAGTAGCCTTCCATACTGCGCAGTGCCTCCACTGAACCTTAACAACTACAATCTCTCAATTTCATAATTGTCTCACATCACTAGCAAAAATAAGCACAGGCTCCTTAACAAAGGCAAACTATTCATCTAAATAAACTGGTCCCATCTAAGCTCATGAGACAAATCAAGAATATACTTCCAAAACAATGACACATGGAACATCAAATGAACAACAACAAAATCTGGAGGAAAGGATAACTCATAAGCCACCTTACCAACTGCAAAGAGAATCTCAAAAGGACTAAGATAACGAGGGTTAAGCGTATGCCTCCTTTTGAATCTCATCACACCTCTCATAGATCAAACACGATGGAACAAATGATCACCAAATTCAAATCTCAAGACATGAAGTCTATGGTCGGCATAGATTTTCTGCCTACATTGGGTTACTCTCAGCCTATCCTGAATTACCCTGACATTGTCCAATAAATCCTATAGCAAATTCATACCACGAGGTCCCACCTTCAAAGTGTCAAACTATCCTACTAGAGAATGATATCTCCTACCATACAAGGCTTCATTAGGTGCCATTTCAATACTTGAATGATAGTTGTTATTGTAGACGAACTCTGCCAATGCTAAGTATTAATCCCACTATCTTCTAAAAGCCATAACACTGGCTTGGAGCATATCCTCAAGCACCAAAATAGTCCGCTCAAACTGACAATCTGTCCGTGGATAAAAAGCTATACATAAATCCACACAAGTACCCAACTTCTTAAAAAATGCTCTCCAAAATCTTAAAGTAAATATAGAACCACGGTTTGATATGATAGAAACAAGGACCCCATGCAAATGAACTATCTCCAAAATAGAAATTTGGGCTAATCTCTCAACACTAAAGGTCATCTGAATAAGAATGGAATGCAACAACTTGGTCAAATGGTCCACAATAATCCAAATATTATCATGACCACGAGGAGTATGAGGCAACACACGATTGAAGTCCATAGTAATCCATTCCCATTTCCACTGAGGAATTGGCAATCTCTGAGGCAATCTATGTAGATGTTGATGCTCGGCCTTAATCTGCTCATAACATAGGAAATGAGATGCAAAGTCGGCCATCTCTCACTTCATACAATTTTAGCAATAATGCTACCTTAAATCTCTATAGATCTTAGTTGTACAAGGGTAAATAGAATATCCAGAACTATGAGCCATATAAATAATTGAATTAATCAAGTAATCATGCCAAGGGACACATATAAAACCCTAGAATCTCAAAATACCCTCAGAATCAACAGTGTGTCTACACAACTCACCACTCACCACCTGATCATGGAGAAAATATAACTTGCTATCCTCATACCGACAATAACTAATTTGCTAAAATATAGAGGACCTCACCTCCACATAAGCAAAAATCCTAAGGATCCAAAATATCAAGGCAAACAATCAAATTGGCTAAGGACTGAATGTCCCGTGCAATAGGCCTATGAGAAATAGAAATACAATCCAAGCTACCCATGCTCACTGCCTTATGACTAAAGGCATCAACTACCAAATTTATCTTACCCAAATGATACAAGATGGAAATACCATAGTCCTTCACTAACTCTATCCATTTGCTCTAGCGAGCATTAACCTCTAGTTCGGTCATAAAATTCTATAGCTATGATGATCGGTGAAAATCTCACAATATACACCAAACAAATAATGCCCCTAAATTTTGAGCTCTAAAACTACCACCGCTAACTTTAAATCATGAGTGAGGTAGTTCACTCATGCACCTAAAGTTTTCTAGATGCATAAGCAATAACATGGCCCTGCTGCATTAAAACACAACCAATACCAATACCAAAAGCATCCAGGAACACGATAATCCCTTAACCTTAACTAGAAGAACTAACACTATAGCCGAAGTAAGATAGTCCTTGAGCTTTCCAAAGCTCAACTCACAATCCTCAGACCATTAAAACGAAACTTCCTTCCTAGTTACTTTAGTAATAGAGGCTATAATCGTAGAAAATATCTCAATGAAAAGACTTTAATAACCTACTAAACTAATGAAGCTACGAACCTCAGTCGGAGAAGTAGGCCTAGCCCAATCATGAATTGCTAAAATCTTGGCCAGGTCTACCATGATACTCACTTTAGACACCACATGTCCAAGATATAACACTAACTCAAGCCAAAATTTATACTTTGAGAACTTGGAAAAAACCACATGATCATGCAAGGTCTGAATCACAACCCTCATGTATTGTGCATGCTCATCACCACTTCTCAAATACGTAAGAATGTCATAATGAACACTATTAAAAAGGAGTCTATGTAAGGCTTAAACACACGGTCCATCAAATACATTAATACGACTGGGGAAATAGACAACCCGAAAGACATCACCAAAAACTCATCAAGACCATAACGTGTCCTGAAAGCTGTCTTCGAGATATCCACATCCTGAATAATCAACTGATGATAACCTACTCTAAAATCTATCTTAGAAAACGTGGATGTGACCTGAAGCTAGTCGAATAAATCATCAATGCAAGGCATAGGATAATATTCTTCATATCACCTTATTAAGTTGCCTATAATCAATACACATTCTCATTTAATCATCCTTCTTCCTTACAAAAATATAGAAGCTCCCCATAGGGACACACTAGGTTTAATGAAACCATTACTAAGAAGATCTTGGAGCTAAGAGTTCAACTCCTTAAGATTAGCAGGAGCCACATGGTAAGGAGCCATAGAAATAGGTCGGGTGCCAAACTCAAGGTCAATAGCAAACTCAATCTGACAATCAGGGGGAATACAAGGCAGGTTGGCAGAAAGCATAATAGAAAACTCATAAACAACACAAACAGAGTCCAGTGATGGACTCCTAATATGAGTATCATATATATAAGAGAGATAAGACTTGAAGCCTCTCGATATAAGACTTCTAGCATAAATATAAGAAATAATCCCCATTGACTCATAGCTGATCGCTCCCTACTACACTATAAGGGTACGCCAGGCATTGCTAAGGTAATGGTCTTCGCATAGCAGTCCATGAATGCATGATAGTGGGATAACCAATCTATGCCCAAAATTACCTCAAAATCCAACATATCCAGAATAATATGATCAACATAAGTATCAATATCACTAACTATTACAACATATTATCTGAATACTCAATCCACCTTTAAATAATCACCCAAGTGAGTAGATACATGCAATGACACAAATAATAAATCACTAGCCAAGTCCAATCATAGAGCATAATAAGTAGATATATATGAATAAGTGGATCTGGGATCAAACAAAGCAAGAGACAACTAGCAGCACACCAAAATCATACCTGTTACAAAAGCATCTAAAGTCTCAGCCTTAAGTCTAGCAAGTAATGCATACAACTGACCATGCCAGAAACTTGATGGGCACCAGACCCACCTCTTATTCTTCATGCTTGAGTACCATCTCGAGCACCCTGCTAACCATCCCTATGACCTATTGTACCACCTTTACATGAGGTATAAGCTACCTTTATAGAAGTAGCACCCTGGATTGAAATAACCATCGCCCCACGATGAGTGCAATCTTACAAGAAATAACCAAGAAAACCATAAGTAAAACAAGAATCAGGAGCGGAACCAGAACTCACAGATCCAATTGAACTTGGGTAACCACCATGTCTAGCATAGACTACTGTCGAACCTTTTATAGACTGACCACTGCCCTTACTAGGGTTATCACTAGTACCAAACTTACCTCCATTAGTGGTCTGAAGGGCTGCCTGAATTGGTTGACTAGTATGACTCTAAGGTGGAAAAGATGGATGCAAAGGATGCCCAACATAAGAAGTACCACCCCTAAATCGGGAACTACTATGGCTCCCACCAAATTTTCCTTGCTACTTAACCCTCTTTTCATAACCCTTATGATGTATGTCCTCTATCACCATTTTTATGATAAAAAACCTCAGCAAAAGTCCAACCCACAACAACTAAACTCTGAGTATCCATCTGAATAGGAACACAATCCTCTAACAAAGAAGCAAACTCTTTCATACTAAGTATCTAAGAAAGAAGTCGCATCCCTGGCTAACTCACAATCGCACCACCTTTACGTGAGGTATAAGCTACCCTTATAGGAGTAGCACCCTGGATTGAAATAAACATCACCCCGCGACTAGTGGAATCTCTCAAGAAATGACCAAGAAGACCACAAGTAAAACAAAAATCAGGAGTGGAACTGGAACTCACAGATACAATTGAAATGGGGTAACCACCATGCCTAGCATAGACTGTAGATGAAACTTTTATAGACTGGCCACTAACCTTACTAGGGTTATCACTAGTACAAAACTTACCTCCATTAGTGGTCTAAAGAGCTTCCTGAATTGGTCGACTAGTATGACTCTAAGGTGGAAAAGATGGATGCAAAGGATGCCCAACATAAGAAGTACCACCCCTAAATTGGGAACTACTATGGCTCCCACCAAATTTTCCCTGCTACTTAGCCCTCTTTTCCATACCCTTATGATGTATGTCCTCTATCACTATTTGCATGATCAAAAACCTCAGCAAAAGTCCAACGCATAACAACTAAACTCTGAGTATCCATCTGAATGGGAACTCAATTCTCTCACAAAGAAGCAAACTCTTTCATACTCAGTATCTAAGAAAGAAGTCGCATGCCTGGCTAACTCATGAAAATATGCCTAATACTCTATAAGTGTTATCAAACCCTGATCCAATCTATGAAACTGAACTCTAAATTGATCCTAAGGATTCTCGGCATATACTTCTCCAAAAATATCTCAGAGAAATAAGACCATCACAGGGGAGAATATCCAACTTGCCTAAAACTCACAAAACCTCTCCACTAGTGTCGAGCAGAGTTTATGTGGTTGTTCACCGCCATGGAGTGATAGCTTAAGTTTAAAGGGGAGATGATAGAACCAGTAATCGGGTCGAACCTTAAGACTCTATCGGATTTACCAGTGAGCCATAGAATAGCTTCGAGAAAGATTGATGCTAGATCCAATCTCATTTCAGTACTTTTAGTTGTCCCAATACCTGCTCATGTTTTATATTTCTATTCCATGATCTTAATTCATGTTCATGCATATGATAGAGAGTTATGTACTCTCCTAGTTCATTAAAATGGGGAGTTCTGGTGCATTTGGCAGTCAGGATCACATCCTATGAGTTTTGAACTCCAAATTCAGGTCATGCAACTCGGACTTAAGTACTCGAGCAATGCTTTTGTAATTCACGAAGTCCAGATTTATATCTTGCATGTCCTTGGGTTAGACTGCTTTGATAAGTTCATGATGTTAAAGGCCTCAAGCCTTAGTTGAGTGCCAAGTTAAGTACAATGTCCCTTCATACTTCAGGTCCACATGTTCTAACTTTTTAGTGACCTCTTCCTTAAGTCGCGATAGAGAGGATGAACAATTATGCTAATAAAAAAGGTCAAATGTGTCATGTTGGGAAAGATAGTCGTATGTAGATGTTGATTCTCGTGTCCCCTTTTATCCAAGAAATCTAAGGACCCTTTTTTAGGAAACTCAAAGATTCTCATGTTTATGAGTTTGCATGATACATGTGGGTTGGAATTGATGTTCCTGCTATGATTGACTTGTGATTTATGTTTGTTTACAAGGTTTTCAAGCTTTGACTCTAGTATGTGAAATTCATGTGACGTCCATGATAAACCCTCTTCACGTTGCTTGTTAGATGATGTATTTATGCCAATTGAGTGAAGATATTGTTGAATAAGCAAAGCATGCTCCCCATGTGTTTGATGAAATATTTATGTGAATAAATTAGAGCCATTATAGCATGTTGACTAGAAGACCCCCAATTGTGTGCAAACCCATGCATGCCAAGTGTTTGTTGAAAAGCCTTAGTGAATGAATTGAGACGTGATAGTATGGAATTCCCCAATTATGTGCTCTTTGATACATGCCAAGACTTTAATACGTGCTGAGTGATTAATGCAAGACCTTGTTGAATGAAATATGAGCCAAGAGTATGTATCCCTATATTATCGCATGTCTATGATTCCTAGTGATGCCTTAGTGATTATGATGGTGAATATATGTTATGATTCCTAACCGCTTGAAGTGATGCTTTAGTGATTGTGATGATGAATGAATGACCATCGTCATGACTATTCAAGAATGGTAATGTTTTACTTTTATGTTATCGAGTCCTGAGGGTATATGTACCCAACAATTTAGCAGTTTTGTAGAGCCCATATCAATTTTCGCGATGATATCAGTGAGCTATGATTCTCAGAACTTCATGAGTTATAGAACTCAGGACACTCAGGCAGTTATAGAACTTGAGTAATCTCTGTATTGTTAGCGCTCTAGCCTCGGTTCTGTACCCTGCTTAGATCTAGTACTATACATGTGTTCTGTGCAAACCTCAGTAGTATTCGAGTACTCTTGTCAGAGTTCAGTATTATTCTATCAGATAACGAGACCAAGGGAATTTAGCTATTGAAACAAGTAGACTTAGTTAATCATCTTCAGTATCAGTGTTATCAGATTCTGAGATAACCCATTAGATAGGCTTGATCTCATATGCTGTTGAGTGTTTTTATTATTATTTTGAGGTTACTCTCTTGATGGACTTGATTTCAATCCCAGATTCTATTGAGTATTCTTGTTATCAACTCTAGATGTCACCCATTAGACAAGCTTGATCTCAATTTCGGGTTAAGTTGATTTGCTTCTTATGCAGATTCAGAGATCCCTCACTAAATAGGTATGGTCTCAGACATAATCATTTCATATAGTTAATAGTAGGTTTAGGGATCATTCGTTAGGGAGGTTTGATCCCAAATTTAGTCAGTTTATGATCACACGCTCTGAATTCAGCATGAGTTAATTCTTTATTATAAGACTAAGGCAAGTTAGCCCAGATTCAGAATAAGGTAAAACCCTTCCTTCATTCATCCCCTCTCTAATCTGAGATTCAGTTACATAGCTATTCCTATCGTGAATATATGTATTCTTCAAGTGTGTCAGGTTTAGAAAGGTATAGATTCAGTTTGATAAGTATTTTAGCTGTGCATCCTTAGTTCTCTCTATTTTCCAAGCCTGACTAGTGACATTCGAGGACGAATGTTCCTAAGGGGAGATATTGTAATACCCTGCAAGATTCCCTCATAGTTTGAGCCTTAGAGCATGTTGAGTAAAGTGTTATTCTAGCCTTAAAAGTTTGAGAGGTGTCTTCCCAAGTGTGAGATATTTTGAACCATTTGGAATTTCCCTAATTTCAACTTTTTATCAAATAGGAAATTTGATAAGCTTTCTGTCGATATAAGATTCGTCCAAATCTGATACCCGGGTAAGAAGTTATGGCTAATTTAAGTCTTAGTCGTAAAACAACATCATTTAAGTGATTGGCGTATCGCGGAGAGGGTTTATTTGGCAATTGTCTATTTCAAGTGGAACGCTGTGATAGTGCCATATCACGGAGGAGTCCCAGGTCCCAACGAATGGGACAACACGGTGGCTCCACGTCGCGGGGACTCCTAGTTTACTAATTTTCAAATTCTAGTGAGTCACCGTGATAAGTGGTGCATCTTGGTGGCCTATGAAATCGGGTTCCCAGTTTAATTTTTTCCAGATTCATGTAAAATCCAAAAAGGGTACTTTGGACTTTTTCCAATCCTATAAAATTGTGTAAACACCAAATCAAGGTCATTTACAAGCATTCTATAAAGGTTTTCTCAAGTTTTCTCACAAGAAAAACCCTAAGTATCAAAAACTTCTTCCAAGAATCTCAATAATCCACCATGGATTTTCTAAATTGAGTAAATATTTAAGGTTCCCCAGTCTAGGTCCTCAAGAACCCTTATTCAAGAGTACGAATAGATTTCTAAAAGCGAGATTTCATCCAAAGCTTCTAATTCAAGGTATTTGGGGTTTTGAACAAGGGTAACCCTTTCACCTATGTGCCCAAAAAGCTTATTTACATCATGATTTTTCTGAAATCTATGGGGTTTTTACATGAATTTGAATTGGATTTTTCACCCATTATTATTGAATGCATTACCTTGATATTTTCCATAAATTGAGAGTTAAATGGCATAATTTCTACATATTTTCTTGAGTGTTTATAGTTGGGTATAAACCCCATGATCTTACTCCTTGAGAGGCTAATATTTGCAATGTTGAGATATTAAAGCATATGACTATATTGAGATTTTGAGATAAATTGCTGAAATTCCCAAATTTCCACACGATTTATGAATCTATATGCTATATATTATGATTTTGATGAGCTTCAACTTGAGATTGAACTATGGGTTATTAAGCCCTATTTGAGACTTGAGAAATTATGAACTCTTGTGCTATAAACACCCATGATTTGAGTATTTTGAGACGATTAAGAAATGAATTGACCTAATGGTCCGAAAGCTTTGAAATACACTTTATCATATGAGATTATCGATTGGATTATTGGGTTCGTGGTGAAGCATGAGATCATTCTAAGAGTGGATTTTTATGAGATAAGCGCAGATAATCTAAAGGGAGTAGTACTTAGCACCGAGCGGGTAAGTCACTACGCTTTTTTACCGTAGGTTGGGCCTGAGGCTGAGTTTATGATGATTATGATTGGGACCAAGGCTGAGTTTTGTTTAGTGATCACTAGACCTAGGTTATACTCCCTGGCAAGAGTATGATGCTCCTCCCCAATATGGGGTCTCTTCCTTAGGAGGACAAAACGTTGGACTCCATGTAGCTCGTATGGTTTATGTCTGTTATGAGAACCTCCCTTGACCTTTAAACTTGAGGTTAGCTACTTCTTCAGAACCTAAAGTATTTTCCCTTCTATGAGCTATTTTCCTAATAATGAGGTTGCTAAGTTGCTTCCTAGCTAAAGTATTCCATTGATATGAACTGTCTCTTTAAAATGAAGTATTTTCTCTTGATTTGGCATTTTCCCATGAAGCCTTGAGATGAGTTATTTTCACTAAACTAGAGTATATTCCTTTTTAGATTGAATGATTTCCCTGAAGCCTGAAATGACATATTTTCCTAAAGTTAATGAAATGCCTTCAATCATGTTTCAAAGTTATATGATTCCGAATTCCAAGTATTTATGTTCGAAAAGAGTTATGAGATCTTGAGCATTGATGAAGTTTTACTCTCCATGAGACATATGAATTATTTGAAAGTATCTTGTAAAGTTTCCTTATCCCTTGAGTATTAAGAATAAGAGGAGATTTCTGATTTTAAGTTATAGTATGATGAATCACGGTATTTGTGCTACACACTTCATCCTACATGATTTATGAGATTTACATTTTATACTTGTTTAATACATGTGAGTCATCCCATATTGCATGCATGACTTGATTGAAGAAGATTGACACTGTTTTATACATATGAATTCACCCTCACATACTCAGTACATCCTTAAAGTACTGATTCACTTATACGTCTATGTGCTACATTGTCACATAATGTAGGTACAACATTGTAGCGCATGTACCATGTCCAATCAGTTCACAACTTCCAATCATCAGGTGATGGGTTCTTTTGATTCAGGGCCACGAGTCAGTGATATAATACAAAAGTATTGTATTTTTCCTTATTCAGTCGTATTGAGTTGGGGAGGTTGGGAGTCATGACCCAGCTACTCATGGTCAGTACTAGTAGAGGCTTCATAGATAGTCAGTAGAAGTTGATATATTGAGTTTCAGTTTGATGTAAAAGTAGATTTGTAACCTTGTAACTTCAGTTTTGTACTGAGCAAATTTATAATTGAGTTATCTTCTACTTTATTCCTCTGGATTTATGCATTTTATTTAGTTATTTATGTGTTATTCCAAGTGAAGGGTTAGCTTGTGGTTAATTGTGACCCTAGGCACCGTGTAGCGTCCCGAGGGGTGATTTTGGGTCGTTACACTATCGAACCTAGCTTTGATACAAAGTTTGTAACGCCCCGAGTATGTACCCCGGAAGCTACACGGTGCTTACAATCCTAAAGGAACACAATCTAACCCATGATTGATACATGCTACAATATCTATGTAATAAATACTATAATGTTTGCGAAAATAGGCGGAAACATATGCCACAAGGTTCACATCTATTAATAAATCTAAATATAGGTACTGAAAAACTGAAAAACTGTCTGAAAATACTCTAGTCTTAAAAGCCTCTAACTATATGAACTGTGGAGTTAATGGGACAAGCCCCCAACTAACTCTATCTACTAAAATAAAACTGAAGTATTATAAATAATAACTATGTCCTCAAACTATAAAGACTCACCACTACTCTGAAAGCTGAGAATCTGAACTGCTAAGGGTACTCTGGATCCCGTGTGTCTGAACCTATGATATAAGACATCATAGCATAAAGAAAAGCATGCATCAGTACTTTGAATGTACTGGTATGCTCAGTGAGGTAGGCTGAAATACATGGGTTCATATGCATGCACAATAATAACTGAATAACATGAGTATGACTGAGTAAGAGTACATGCATGAATACATAGACTGTAACCGAGATGATGCTATTACTGAGTATTGAATCTAAATACTAATAACCGGTATCTGAATTTATGAATACTATATTACTAATTATCTGAATGATTGTATCTGATAGCTCTTAATACTGTGGAACCACACTGAGTTTCGTATTGAGCTGAGTGACTATGTGTGATAGTCCATAATCTGTAAAACTAAACTGAATTTTATTCTGAGACTTAGGCTGGAATTGAGACTGTGGAAGATAATCATCTAACCAACATTCCTCTCTCTAAACTGATTGGGGTCCAACTTATAACCTAGTTGGAAGGGTGTCAATACCGTTCCATGGGTAAGGACAAGCTGTGAGTTCACCATCTTTGACAGAAAGCTCTTCCATCAACCCTCGCTGGCAGGATAACTCGAATGAGATATATCAACCCTTAATATATCTGGTAGGAAGATATCTCAACCTACGCTGGCTACATAGTTCTGTAACGCAGGTTTTCTACTAAGGGTCAAACCTTTTTCTGGCAGGAATGCCCCCATCCCGAGGTTAACTTAGTGCAGAATCCTACTCCTAACTGATTAGACACTAAAATGATTTGTAGTCTGTACTAGGCTGGACTAAGTTGTTAGAAATATCGCTGTTTAACTGAACCAAACTGGGAACACTGAGTTCTATGGACTGACAAAAACTACTGAATTCTATTAACTGACTAAGTTTACTAAATTCTGGACTGAGTACTGAACTAGACTGGAAGAATACAGAGTCTACTGAATTTTTCTTGAGTTCTATAACTGATTGAGATTACTACTGATAGTGACATTAGTGTTACTTTACGATGACTGACCGTGGCTCTAAATAATCAGCTAAATTGTCGGGTACAAGTACCCCCAGGACTCGATAGCACAAAATAAGAGACATGGCATAAACTTGCAACATGTAAACTAAGCATTTGATCATTCCTCATTCATTAGGGCATTTTAATAAACACTTTCATGTCATGAACTTAAACTCATGCTAACATGATATAAATTCACTATTCAACTCACATGCTTAATTCATCAATCACTTGAAAGGCATAAATTATGCACGTATTACTAATCAACGTGTGAGCACACAATTTAAATATTAAATTCACCATTTGAAGGCTTTATCATGATTTCACATGGTAACATATATAAATCTATTCACCCCACATCAAATTGATAATGAAACATGGATTTGAAACCCAATTAATCATTTTTATACATGGATATTATCAAACCTAACATGGAATTCATATACTTGAAGTTGAAAAATAGTTTCTTGGACTCTAATGGTGGAAGGGACCCCTGGATGAACACTTCACATACCTTAGTTAAGGAATTTCTTAAAGCTGATGGTGGAATCTTGAGTTCTTGATTTGAAATTGAATCTTTTAGGGTTTTGTTCTTGAGAGCAATTTGAGAGAAAAGAGTTTAATTTCCCTTTAAGGTGATAAATTTCATGTTTTATGGGTTGAACGTTGAGGGAAAAAGACCCAAATATCCCCAAGAACATGGTCTTTTCATGACTAAAAACTGCACCATCGATGCACAGAATGACCCACCACACCATTGGCATAGATGTGATACCCAAATCATCACGTTGAGTCACATCAACTCACTGAAATTGATATTGGGAGCTTGGGAAAACATTTATCAATGTGATAGTCGACGCGGCGCACCAAGATCACATTGATCCACTTTTTTAAGATTCCAAAGCAGCTTCAAATGAAATTAAAAAAAATTTGAATCTTGTCTGAAAATACCTACGGACATTCCTGATCATGACACTCAGTATTAATACTTAGCTATAATATTCTAAGTGTGGGACCCCTTGGCAAGCTTAAATAACTGAATTAAGCTAAGGATTTTGTGGGGTCATATAATTTCTAATAACATTACGAAGAAAGAATTCTTGGGCATAATCTAAGTGAGATATCTGATTAATAAATCTTAATACAGCTATAACTCTGTAACGTGGAATGTAGGCATACGAAACATAACTTTGGTTAGAATTACTAGGCCTTAGGTAATGTATCTGCCAAATTCAAACTTAGCCTCCTTCTTAAAAAATCCTATTGGAGCATGTAATTACTGTAGTAAAAATCTAAGTTGAACTACATACTCTCACTATGTTCAAGCCTAGCTCAAAAACATAAGGTACTGCACAAAACACCATAATAATAGTCTTAACTATGAATTCTATACCCTATGCATTTTCACCACTTCTCGTCTCAAGAATAATTCTACTCACCACTTCAAAAACTAAATTCAACCTCTTACTAGGAAACAACTAGAAAAAAATCTATTCATCCACTTATACACTAACATGACATAAAATCCTATCTACATAACCACATATGAACTTCTTGGCAAACAACTATAAAAAACATCTTTCTCATATCCTCTACACATCTATTATTCTTAACTAACCATGACTTATACAAAAAGCTTAATCTCAATTTTTCTTCAACCTTATAGCCTTATATAAAAGAAGTACACTACCATCTTTTCCTTAACAAGGAACATTTACTCTCTCCCATCTAAAAAATTACTCATCACTACTACCATTTACTAAGGAGAGGTCACTGAAAGGTTAGAACATAAGATCCTAAAGCATGGAAGCATACTGTATGTAACTTGACACTTAAATAAGGCCTGAGGAATAGAGTACCAATGACATGAATTCATCAAAGATATCTAACTGAGGATATATATGGAATAATCTAAATATCAATGATCATTAGGAGTGTAGCATCAGTACTTGGAACTAAACATACTATAAATCATGAGTACATGAGTCATGAGCTGCATGACCTAAGTTTGGAGTTCATAACTTTAGGTAATATAATTCATACTGTTGATTGAACAGGAACTCCTTACACAAAGAACTAGAAGCGCACGTGATTCTCTGTGATATGCATTAACATGAACTATGATCATGGAGCTAATATGAAAGGCATGAGTAGTTGTCATGATGACTATAATACAACACTTTGCACTGAGATAATAATGGGGTCGGGCATCTTCCTTCACTTCTGATGTTCTATAATACCCTAGCATCACTACTAGAATCTAAGAGTCTGACTTATTTTCTTGTTCTGTCATCTCCCCCTTAGCTTTAAGCCATCATTCTAAGTTTATGGATCCCTTAGATAATCTCTAATCTGAACTTCAACTACTTTACTCTAGAGTCCAAGATATAATAGTACATGTAAATGACATACTCAACATGAAAGACTACACCTGAAAGTGTAAAACATGTAGCTAGTACTTCCTTTTGATATACAACTCTTAACTTTCTATAGCCCCAATAGTTATAATATAATAACTTAAACACTTACTAAATTAGAATCTTAATGAGTATCTTCATAGCATGAGTTCACATAATCTAGAGTTTCAATTCTTCTTACTGTTAGATCAATCGTCCAAGATTTAGACTTACATGATAACACATAACATAGAAATTCCCAAACCTTTAATGAACCATACTACTTCCATCATAGCCTACCAATATCATATCTCTATAGTTATATTTTCATAAAACTCGAGAATTGCTATTACACCAATACACCTTACATCAACAACATATAATTTCGAATTCACATGCATAAATTCTTGCATACTCTATTCAAAGCCTTCTGGTTCACCTTTCATACAACTAGACCTATGGATACATAATCTGCTAAATTAAGATAACATTATCTCCACTCTATGACTACTAAACTTCTAGGTCTATGCTTTTAATTCCATATCATATGTTGTCAAAGGATTCTAAGAATGGATATAAAATCATATCTGACTTTGGGTTAGTGTAAGATTTTCCTAAACATGAATGAAATTTGTCATACTTTGAAACGTAAAGTCACTAATGGGATACTTTTGAGCCTACATAAAATTCTATAACCGTCGTGGGGACTGTATGAGAAAACTCTATCTATAAGGATTTAAATTTTGCTATTTCTATTTCCTCAAGAATAAGGCAGAGTTGGCACGAATGGAATCGCGTAAGAATCTGCATTAGTTCCTAATAGAATACTTCTACTGCATGATCTTAGACATGAAAGAAAGGAAACATTCTTAAATGAACTGTAGCCTCTTAAAGAAAAGTAGAGAAGTCTCTATACCATTCCACAAGACTTTACTAGACACAACTTCATAGACACCCTAGGACACCTGAACTTTTTTCTCTAATACAAAGTTTTTCACGACTCGAGACTGCCCCTAGTCATAATCTGGTTCTTTAAACCGTAAGTGATCCCAAGCTAACACATGAACTGGCATACTGTTGAGAAAATATTTTAATATGTACATAACAAAACAAAATTACTTTAGTGAAAACATAATCATGAGAAAATCAGATAAATATAATACTAATAAAGATTACATCCTAATAAAAACTAAAGAGAGAACTGGAATTTACATTTCATGGCTCTACTTAAATATCTATGAAGCCTTTATTATACTGACTATGATAGCTAGGACATGCCTTATACTACAACAAATCAATACATATGAATAGATATAATACTGTACATAAACTACAACTAACTTGAGTCCCCAAAATAGAAGAACTCATCACCCACTGAATGAAAGCTACAACTACTTAATAATGATATGTAGGTTACAACTAGAACCTACTTTATAAGACAATATAGAACAGAGACATATGTGTATCTTAAAACATGAGTAACAAACATAATCTAATAAGCTGGTGAATTACTTTTCTTAGTTTCTAAAAATCTTTACTTTTGTAGAACAAGAAGAACTAAAGCTGGGAAGCGGTAAAACATAAATATTGTATGAAACTATCATGGAAGGCTTAATATATTGTAAAATTAAACTGAGGGTAATGTATGGATACTTACAATGAAAATATGATAATGTAATCTTTAAGAATGCAAGACCAAGCATTAACTTATTTCTGACATAAGTTGTAATCTAAAAGAGTAAAATCTATATAACTGAATAACTTGCAATCTGTACACTTGGTTAAGCAAAATTGAACTAAAATACTGATTGAAACTATGTGAGCTATCATGTAAACAACATAAACTATGTAATCTATCATGGAGTCCAATATTTGAGCCACATTGAGGAGGGTTATTCTATCTTTTCCATCAAAATAGAACTTGAACTGGAGTAATAACTAAACTAAGCTGGAGTGATAACTAAACTAAACCCATCTTGGGCAAGGGGAAATAGTCTCTGGAGAGACCCCTAAAACTATGGAGACACATAGTTTCTGGAGAAGTAGGATGCGTTGAACCCATACTTCCCACTTGGTGCTAAATCCTACTCCCCACTGAAAGACACTAAAATACAAACTGGTGCATGCATTGATAACTTATCAGCTTGGGTCATGGTATTATGAAAATAATAATGCATATGAATTTTGATGTAATTATAAACACATAAACTAATAATACTTGACATAATCATGATGTTTTAATATGAAATTAAAACCATGGTCTAACTGACTTGTTTCTTTAAAAATAGAAATCATGTAAAACACATACGTATCCGGTGTTCATAATCCATCAACACTGAATGATTATAAAAATATGATATCAAACTTGAAATACTATAATTTGTAATCATGGTTCAAAGACCAAAAACATAGACATTTCATCAAACATATGAAAATCATGAACTTGAACATGGAAATGTCTTAAAGCATGAGGAAACAGCATGACTTCATGGCTAAATTCATAATTTGGGGATTTATCTTGAGATTCACTTGAATATGACATGGGATATTGAAACTTAAAGCATGAGATAACAAAACTATCTATGGAATCATACTTGAATATGACTCATACTATTGAGGGTGTTGGAACTCGTCTTGCTAGGAATTAGACATGCACATTATTCTATGGGAAGTGTGTGAAATGTGCGTAGGTAAGGTGATAACTGTGGTATAAAATAATTGCACCATGCTAAGAGTAGGTCGGGAATCATCTCCCCTTAGTGATTATCTACACATACTAAATCTATAACTAGAATCTGAAGGCTTAACATTTCTGACCCCGTGGTTTAACTGTTGTGCAAGTTTTCTAAAGAAAAGAAACTTATGAATCTAAAGAAACGTGAATATGTAAATGAGAGATCTATAACTTACCAGTAACTGCATTAGGAGGACTTTTCGAATTCTCCCAAGACCGAAGTGCATAAAGTCTGCATGGGCGTTGCCCACTGATAGCGCTGGAATTAGCACCCAGTTGATCTGACTGCCGGACTGAAGTGAGGAGCGGAGATGAATCTAATAGCCTGACTAGGGACAATCCCTGAATCTATGGCCTAGCTTGTCACAGCCCAAACACAAACTACTACAGCCTTAAACACACCCTTATGATGCTTACCACAAGTCTGACAAAGGGGAAGAGTAAGAACTTTGCTCTCACTACCCCCTGAATTAGATTGAGAAAGACTGTAACTACCTGTTCTAACTCTCTTATTTTCTCTCTTTTTCATTTTAAGCTTATTCTCCTTAAACTTTTGAGCATATACCATCAACCTAGACAGGTCCATATCACTAATCAACATCGTAGTCCAACACTCTTTAACAACTCTACCTGATACCCCAGACACAAACTTATTCATTCTGGAACTACTGTCTGCCACTACATGGGGAGCGTACCTGGCTAACTTGGAGAACTTAAGGGAGTATTCTTTCATGCTCATCATACCTTTCTTGAGATTGATAAACTCTAATACTTTAGCCTCCTTCTGCTCTATAGGAAACAACCTATCTAAGAAAGCTGTAGTGAACTCTTCCCACTCTATAGGATCTATATCTGAACCCCTGTCTACCTCCCACTATTTAAACCACATATGAGCTACATCTTGTAGCTGATAGGTGGCTAACTCCACACTCACTGGAAGTCACTCCCATTATGTCTGTGACTTTTTGAACCTAATCGAGGAACTTCTGTGGATCCTCTTTAGGCTTAGAACTGGTGAAAAAGAAAGGATTCATTTGGGTGAAGTCCCGAATCCTAGATGTAGCAGTATTGGCCTCTGGGTCGGTCGGAATAGCGGTTGGTCATTCATTCTGAGCTGTGACTGAACAGGATAGACTAGTGAATACAGTCCAGAATTCTGCATGAGAGACGTGTTCGTCCAGGAAATCTACTTGGACGGGCTGAGGTACTGACTGATTTTTGGTTCTTCTTTCACTAGTCCTTTCTAAAGACATGTTCTATAAACGAAAGAATAAAGCAAATTAGACTGAGAGTTTAATTAGAGCTTTTGCTCACTGGCATGGCATGAATACTGAAAGAAAGGAAACTGTTCCTAAAACATATCATAGCCTCCAACACATAAGTGTGGTGCACAACACACCCATGTACAAGACTCTACTAGATACGGCTCTCATACTTCCTAGGACATTACTGAACCTTTGGCTCTAATACCAAGTTTGTAACACCTCAATTTTCTGAACCAAAATGCTACACGGTGCTCATGACCCCGAAGGACCACAAGCTAACCCATGACTGATATCTGTACCTGTATACTACATAAAATACTAAAAAATGCAGAAACATGTACTGAACGGCCATAAGGTTCAAATCTGAATAAACATCTGATAAGAACAATGTCTGAAAATTGTATAATAATACAAAAACAAATCTGAAATAACTGCCTGACTTGCTAGAGTCTGAAAGCCTCTAAACTGTCTGAATAAGGAGTTGATGGGATAGGTCCCCAACTAACTCTATTTACTGAAATAAATAAGTATTGAAAGAACAAACTAATCAAATACTATTATCCTAGAATGATGAGGACTCATTGTTAAATCTATTGCTAAAATCTGAAATACTACTAATGCTCTGGAGCTCGTTCTTCTAAACCTATGGTATAAGACACTATAACACAAATGAGTCAGTACTTTGAATGTACTGATATGCAACTGAGGTAGGCTAAATGCAAAGGGTTATATGCATAAACAATATTAACTGATATGAATGTGAGTTCTGATAACTGATAACATTAGTGACTGTATATGATAGTCCTAAATCTGATGGAACTAACTGAGTTCCATACTGTATCTAAGTTAACTGTATCTGGCAGTTATGAAATCTAAAGAACTACCTGAGTTCTTTTATTAAGACTGAGAATGAGACTGAAACTGAGACTGTGGGAAGTAGCCATCTAACCAACATGCCCTGAATCTGAATTGGTGGGGTCCAACCTATAATCCCAGCTGGAAGGGTCTTAATACTGTGCCATGGGTAGAGACAACATGTGAGTAAACCCTATTCTATTTGGGAGCTCTTTTCTTCTGCCCTTGTTATCAGGTAAACTCAAATAAGATGCATTATCCCTATGTATAAGGACATCTCAACCTATGCTGGTTATGTAGTTCTGGAACATAGGGATTGCTTCTAGGGATCTCAGCCCTTTTTAGCGGGTAATTCCCTATTCTTAGGCTCACTCGGTGCTGAATCCTACCCCAAATTGAACGACACTGAACTGATTATCTGAGCTGAATTGATGTTAGTAGGATTGTTTAGCGGAGCTAAACTGAGTTCACTATGTTTCGTTGACTGACAAAATGTACTGACATTTGAGGATTGATTAAGAGTACTATAGTTATTGGAATTTTACTTGGAATACTGTGGAATTCTACATTATATCTAAATAAGGCTGAACTTTTCTAGCTGATGAGGTTACTGAGGTTCTGTACTCAGTACTTACTGAGATATGTTAACTAGCTGAGCTTACTGAGATTACAGAACTACTGAGATTACTAAGATTTCAGAGTTTTCCTGAGTTACATTACTGACTAAATTCTATGGATCATGGCTTGACTGTGAGTATCGTGATAGCTTGACACAGATCTAGGCAGACAACTATATTTTTCGGATATGAGTACCACCAGGACTCGATGGAAGAAAACTGACAAACATGAATTTCTTGAATTCCTAACCAACATCAACAATCCATATTATCATAACTTGGGAAATTTCATGAAGTATATAGTTATCATACATCTTTTTTATAAGTAGGATTCTTGCAAGTAAGTATAGCATAATCTCATATGACTAGTTCATGAACAATCCAACAACATTTACAAGACACAATATCAACAGGAAAATCATTAGAACATAGGGGCATATCATTAATCCTTCACTTAGTCACAATTTAGCTATATTCCATGATATTTAGTTTCTTAGGCATTTCATCAAGCACCTTACATGCACAATTTTGGGCATAGGTTTATTTATCAACATAGCAATCTTAATCCATCCAAAATTCATGGGTTACAACTATCCTACTCCTATGCTTCATGAAAGCATATCAAGATACAACCATGAACTCAAACAATAATCATCAACATGAATATAGCCATAACACAAGAAGAAAATCACAATTTATAATTTAAAACATTATTCTTGAGCTCCATGGATGAAAGGGATCCATGGATGAACACTACGCATACCTTAAAGCTTGATCTTGAAAGAGATCTAATGTTTCTTGAAGGTTCTTGAAGAAATCCTTAGGCTTGCTCTTGATTTTTCTTGACTAGGGTTTAACCTCTTTTGGAGAGAATGTTCTTACTCTTGAGGAGATGATCTTTAGAGAAAACCCTAATCTTGTGGTGGAGAGTTTATGAGAGAATTTTTGAGTTGTTTAACTGAAGAAAAATATGAGAAAGTGACGTTCCTTGAGGGTTTTAAGTCGTGGGAAGTGAAGGAAAAGATCAAAATACCCTTACGAAACCACTTCCTAATTGCTGAATTTATCAGCTGACGACCAAGGCATATAAGCCGTCAAATCCATGATAGCCCATCAGCCCAGGTCGTCACCTAGGAGCTGGAATTTTTGAGTTTCTTCCCAAGCCTAATGACATTTGTGATAAGCCATCAGACTTGTTATATGTTATCGAAAAATATCGTTACTCAGTTTTCCAGCATGACATGCTAGAGTTAAATGGGCATAGCTCTTTAATCCGATATTGGATTTAGGAAAAATTGGTATCGCTGGAAATATAATTAAATTATCTATCTTTTTGTAGGTTATAAGCTCAATAATTCATAGTATAATGAGATATATACTCATTTGAAGTTGACTATAGCAATATCCTTCCCAAGAATTCAATCGGTAAGGAATGTTTTGATTCGTCTGATAGCTGGGAGTTATTTGAAGACTTAATATACATCTAACTTGCTTATAAAAATATGAAGAATCATGATGTACTATTCATGATCTTGAAACATGGCCCTAATATTGGTTTAGACTTTTTGAGGCATTACATGTGTCATAAAAGCGGACCCATTTATGAACAAGCAAACCTGCTTAAGCTGTCATTTTCTATTTAGGAAACACTCCAGTACTAGAAATATCAAGCTTCACTAGGAAGGGCCTAACTTTGTCATACAAACTCAAAATTATTCTTCTTTTTTATCTTGGTTCCAAAATATCAATACTGAACTAATGGTACCATCGGAACACCTAATATTTCTGAATAAAATAAGGTGATACTATTAAAACTTAATGACAATAAACTCCAAAATCTAAACAAGAACCAAAAAATGATTTGATACTTCTTGAACAAATAGTGAGAACCACATGTATAATACAGTCCGAACATGATGTAACTTTCAAAACACCAAAACAAGGTCATCATAATGTGATGTTGACAAAAGTCAATGTAACCACTTAAAAGCTTCTAAAAATCATAAGCTCACATAAAATTCTCCTAAACACTTAAGGAACAATGTCGACTACTCCTATAGCTCATAAATTTTATAAGGCAGGAATAAGAAAGGTAAAATAGTCAAATCATAAGAAATTTAAAAAATTATGAGAATTGTTACATTTTTCACCACTAAAAAACATGATTTTCCTTAGATGTAAAGGAAATGAAGGTACCCATGATGATAAGTTATTGAAAATGCTATTGTAGATGATGATATGCTACCAACACAAGTTTTTAGCTGTTATTTACTACACTTTAATTGATTTTGAGCTAATGTGTGATGAATTTATACTCATTAAGATTTTTGTCACAACCCAAACACGTCTTGAGTGGCATCCACGCAATGTTTTTGGTGGGATAATCAATTATCCCAAATGAATATCCAATAGTCCACACTTAGAAAAAACAAACAAAACTAATCCACTAATATATCATGTAATAAAAACAAAATCATAAGTATAACTGATAGTAGGAAATTACTTATACAAAAGCCATCTCCAGGACCCAAAATTCATCTGTACCAAAACATATAAGAATATGAAAATAGGATGCACCCAAAAGTTAAAATAAAATATAAGTTTAAAACTAGAGAACTATGCTAATAAGGAAAGATTCCATGGTAGCCTAGATATCTTGCTCACCCTAAAATCTGGAGTCAACCGTTGGCATTACAAGGTCTCATAGGATCCACTAGAATATGAGCTACACTCATAAAAGTAAATGCAGGTATAGTATTATCACAAAAGAAGAACAATGTACTTTTAGGGTTATTTGGCTAACTCAAGATGAGAACATGGACAAATAACTAAGTTATAGTACAACAAGTAAATCCATAGTTAAAATATTCACTTAGCATACCAATTCCAATTTCGTCAAGCCATGCCAAAAACAATTTAGGATTGTTTATTAAGTATAAAAAGATATATTTTACCCGATTCATTTATGGAACCATCAAACATACCTGACCCTTATACATATATGCTAAGGGATATACAATCACCCTCTAGCCATGACCTATAGGAAAAAATTTCCATCGATGTACTAAAACCTCATAATCAAGTATCTGGTAAGATTGTTCTACCAAAAGTTATGAAAAACACTTTAAACATAGAACAATCCATATTTTTCAAATATGGTAGGTCAAAATAATATAAAAATTGAAAATCATTTTCAATGAAATTATACCCCAGGTCTTGAACTCTAAAAATTTATGAGTGTTAACGACATTACCTAGACTGTGAATCAAGGGATGGGTTGTTAACACTCTTCATGAGTCATAGAGTGAGACTCATAGTATCACTAGTGAATTTACCCAAGGTTATTATTTGATCATGACTAGACCAGCTTAAGTCATAGAGTGAGGTCACGAGTCATGGTGAGGGACACGTAAACATAATAGTGTGGTTGCCCTCAGTTGCTACCTGGATAATGAGTTTGGTCAATGATACTTGCCCAATCACCATGAGTCATTATCTTACCTGTAACGATAGGCGACATTTTTTCTACCTATCTTTATAAAGGACATTTTGGCCCTTTTCTCCCATCAAACTATTATCCCTTGACTTAAAATATCCTAAGGGTCCATTTTTTATTATTTACCTAATCATAAATACTATTCTCTCTTCTCAAATTTCTGAAGTCAAGATAAAGCTAGGATTTCAAAGGACTAATAGTCTAAGCTTCAATTAGTAGTTTTTTCTAAAAATTTCTTGGTGTTTCAGCCATGTCTGTCCTTCGTAACATTATTTTTATATAAAGGCATATATGTAATCATTCTTAATTCAAATTTGATTGTGGGTTTTGTAAATGGGTTTAGTATTTTTATTATTTACTATTATAATTGTTCTCCTTGTGTTTTGAATATGATATTCATTCTTTAAATTATGATTTTTTAATTAAATAAGTGAAATGTTATGGGAATTTGAAATGCGGAGCATGAGTTTTCCCAAATTGATGGGTTTTTGCTTGAAATTGGCATTAACCTCAACACAACTTCATGAAAATTTGTTTTAAATATGGAATTTGCATGATTTAACTAATTTTTGGAACTATTGAATTATATAAATAAACAAAAGTATTAAATGTATTTGAAATGCCATGGTGGCCTGGTTTATTTTTAAAATAAAACTTGGGCGTCAACTGTTTAATTGGAATAGAATGGCATAATTGGACTTATCTTGCAAGAATAATTGGTATTACGATACCAATGGTAAAAGCCTTAATAAATGACTCTTGGGTTAATGGTTGGGTTTATGTGTAAATGTTTTAATTTAGGCTTAAATGGGGTTGTATAGTTTGCCGTAAATGTGAAGTTCTTGGGGGGACCAAAACTATACACCATGTTTGCCAGTGTGGTTGTATTTATGATTGAGTGCATAGTTCGCACATGCACTATATATATATATATATTTGAATGGCTAGAGCCTTGGTGTCTCTATCCCTTTCCTCAGATTTTCCTAGTTTGTGTGGCTAACATGCACTAGGATCCTCTCATTAGAGAGATGAATCCATATAGCCCATGAGTGGCCTTAGGTTGGATAGAGCTACACAGTCCAGGTTAATTGTTTTAAACTCTCATGTTCATAACCTTTTACCCAATCCTAAAATACTATATATATATGTATGAATGTGTGCATATGGTTTGATTTGTTTTTGACATGACATTGTTTTATCACTTTCCCTAAGTTACACGCCAGTGCTTATCCCACTGACCGTCCTAAGATGCTACATCATTTTATGATGTAGGGTTCAAAGACTTTTTATTACCTCTGTGCAGTGTTAAGTGGTGTGATTATTCACTGAGTTGGTGTGAAATGGTAAGCCTCCAACTTTTGGAAAGCTTTGCCATTTCCTTGGGTTACTTTTTTAGATTTTTGGAATTAAAGAGTTCCATTTTCATAGTCGGGGGCATGTCCTGAACTAATTTTGAATTCTTTTTAGAGGCTTTATGGATATGTGAGGAGATTATTGGTCATTGTGTTAGTCTCATATTATCTCTCTTAGTTTATATTTATGTTTTCATTTTATTTTGTTACGCTTTTTCTATGATTATATTGTGCTCATGTAGTTCAGCTATGGGGTGTCTTTGGCCCACAGTGGGCTTAGACACCCGTAGCGTCCAGGCCCTTGTTTAGGTCATGATAAGTTTGGTATTAGATCATGGTTTAGGGTTGTTAGATGTACATAAAGATGTGTTGAGTAGTCCCATTTTATGGTTTGTGGCACAAAAAACTTATAAGGGGGAGTCTACAAAGTATTTAGGATTATTCCCCTTTCTTGTGTTCTATCTCGAGCTATAGAGTCTGGTGTCATGAATTACCCTAACTCCTAATTTTCTCGCATTTTAGATCATGCCTTCTTAAAAGATCTAATGTTCTTAGAAACTCTAGTGGAACTTCTTTTCTACTTGAGGGTACTATGGATGGAACTCACCCTGCTTTTGAAATGTAGACCCAGTCTAGGATCCATGCTCCGCATTGCATTGCCCCATGTGAAGTTCCACCTGTCCCCCTGTCCCCACTAGTACTTCTCAGACATCTTGGGTTGCTTATGCTTATAATTAGCCACCTCAAGGTGATATCTCTAATGCGGAATTCTTTTAGTCTATTCACCTTATTACTCAGTTACCGACATCACAGTCTTATTAGTTAGATCATATTGGTTTTAGAGCTCCTTCATCTAAGTTATCTTGATTTAACCATTTTATTCGGCTGAATCCACCAAACTTTAAATGCTCTAAGGTTGATAAGGATCCTCATTGGTTTTGGGATTAGATCAAGAAATTTTTTATAGTAATGCATGCAACTTATTATATAAGCATAGTATTTGTTGTATACTATCTAAAATATGTAGCTTATTAGTGGTACGAGTATTGGGAGTAGTTGAGGGGTGATGATGCACAATCGGTATTATATGATGAGTTTTTAGGTGCTTTTCTTGGTCATTTCTTACCTCAGGAGCTGAGAGAAGCTAAGGCTGAGGAGTTTTTGAATCTGAAGTAGTGTAAGATGAGTATGAAAGACTATTCCTTAAAATTTAACAGTTTTATCATTATGCTCCAGAGTTTTTTACTATATAGAGATCTAAAATGAGAAAGTTTGCTTCAGGGTTATCCCGTAACTTAGTATTAGAATGTAAGACTACAATGTTAAATAATGACATAGATATCTCCATGATTATGGTTTATTTACAATAGTTGGAGGATGAAAAGAAGAAGTAATCAAATATGGAGGAGAGGAAAAATAAGATGTTTAGATATTAAGAATAGGGTGTAGGGCAGCAGAATAGTGGAAAAGATGCAAAAAATGTACAATGAAGAAAACTCAGAGAAATTTTAATTTATCTTCTTCGGCTAGTGCTCCATATCCTACATCATATGGTGATTGTCCTTTATAGGATAGCAGTGGTCCAATGGTCTATGATGCGTAGTCTCAAGCTAGTAGATCTCAGTCGGCCCCACCTTATACTCTTTATAAATTTTGTAGTCAACATTATCATGGTTATTTTGAGGAGGAGGGGAACTTATGTTACAATTATTGTTAGCCCATACATATGCAGAGGAACTGTCTAGTAGCTAAGGTAGCCACTGGAGGTAATAATGTTTTGGTCACCACTTCTTTGGATCCTACACCAAAAATGTGCCACTTCGGGTACCACTACTAGCTGAAATTGGCTCTATGCTCTTTCCACCCATGAAGAATCTTAGGTATCTCCTGATGTTGTCACTAGTGTGGTATAGCTCTTATCTCGTGATGTTTACTATTTGCTTGATTAGTGTTTTACATTATCATTTGTAACCCTTGATATGGTTGGGGAATTTTTTTTTAGTGTTGATAATGTTTTTTAACCCTTATCTATTTCTACTCTAATGGGTAATTCTATAATTAATATAAAAATCTATATGAGTTGTGTGGTATCTATCTTTAATAGGGAGACAATGGTGGATCTAATAGAGCTTAACATTATAGATTTTGATAGAATCATAGGGATGGATTAGCTTCATTCACGCTATACATCTTTGGATTGTAGGACCTAAAAGGTCAGTTTTCATTTGACTAATGAGCTGGCATTAGAATGGAAGGGCAGTTCCTTAGTGCCCAACGGGAAGTTTATTATTTTTATCTTAGAGCTCAAAAGTTGATGTCAAAAGAGTATTTGTATCACCTACTTTGGGTTAAGGACTCTATCTCTAAAATTCCTTCTTTGCAATATATCATATGGATAGTGAGTTTACTAAAGTCTTTTTCAATGATCTTCCTAGAATTTCTCCCAATAGGGAATAGATTATTGGATTTATCTTCTACCAGATACCAATCATTTTCCATTCCTCCTTGTAGAATGGGTTCGACTCTATTAAAAGAGTTGGAAGAGCAGTTAAAAGATCTTCATGATAAGGGTTTTATTCATACAAGTGTTTCCTTATGGGATGATCTTCTACTTTTATGCGTCCGAAGGATGGACCCCTTCGGATGTGTATAGACTATCGACAACTAAATAATGTCATAGTGAAGAATAAGTATCCTATTCCTAAAATTTATCTTTTAGACCAGCTTCAGGGTGCTAGATGGTTCTCTATGATTGATCTTCAATTGTGATATCACCAACTAAAAATTAGGGAGAGCGATATTCCAAAGACTTCTTTCTGAATCTGTTATAGCCGTATGAGGTCCTGGTTATGTCATTTACGTTGACTAATTCTCCGACAACTTTTTTGGATCTTATGAACCAGGTATTTAGGAGATTTTTAGATCTATTTGTGATAGTCTTCATTGATGATATATTGGTTTATTATAAGTGTAAGGAGGATTATGCCAATTACTTTTGAGTTTTGTTGAAGACTCTTAAGGATCAGAGGTTGTATGCTAAATTTTCTAAGTGTAAGGTTTTTTAAATCTTGTGACCTTACTTGGGCATGTGGTATCTAGTAAAGGGATAAAGGTAGATCTATAGAAATTTGAGATGGTTAAGAAGTGGCCTATACCTAGGACTATAATTAATATTAAGAGTGTCTTTCATTTGGACGGGTATTATAAGAGGTTAGTAGAGATTTTCTCTTCTATTCTTTCTCCATTGACATAGTTGACTCAAAAGAAGGTAAAGTTCTTTTTATCCAGTGTAGTTTTGAGAGTTGGAAGGATAATTTGAAATTGGCACCAGTTTAACCCTACCTAAGGGCATAGATAATTTTTTTGTCTTTGTGATGCGTCCCCTGTGGGATTGGGTTATGTCTTGATGCAACATAGAAAGGTTATAGACTATTATTACAAGCAACTTAAGGTTCATGAGAGAAATGACGTGACTCATAATTTCGAGTTGGTGATTGTGGTCTTTGAATTAAAAATTTGGTACCATTATATGCATGTGGTACATGCGGGCATTTATTCTAATCGGAATACTTGTCTTATGAGGATGTCCCGGTGGAGATGTTGGATAGGCAAGTCCATTGATTGAGTACTAAGTATATGTCTTCCATGAAGATTCTTTGGATGGACCAAAGATGGAAGAAGCTAAATGGGAAATTGTTGAAGACACCAAGGACAATTATCCAATCTTTCTCCCTATGTTGGATGGAAATGCTTTAGGTATGATTTGTATTCTCAATTTTTTTTTGGCATTTCTAATTTGCTTTGGTTATTTATGTATTATTTCTTATTTTTGATCCAAGGGCTGTCTTAACTCCTTATTTGGGGACGAATGATCCTAACGGAGGGGGAGAGAGGTAATGTAATACCCTAGGTATTGAACTCTAAAAATTTCTATGTGTTAATGACACTACCCTGAATATGACTTCGTTGATGAGTCATTGTCACTCGACACGAGTTGTAGGGTAAGACTTGTAGTCTCACTAGTGAATTTGACCAATCTTACTATTTGGATCACGACTAGACCCCCTTGGGTCGTAAGGTAAGATCACGAGTTATGGTGAGGGACTTGACCATAACAACATTTTTGCCCTAAATTATTTTGCAGACCACGAGTCTAGGCAATGACTCGTGACCAATCACCATGAGTCGTTACCTAACCCATAACCATTGGCGACAGTTTTCCTATGTACATCCATTGAGGGAAATGTGGTGTTTCCCTCCGATCCAACTATTATCCTATGACTTTAAACATCATAAGGGTCCCCTTTTAAGCATCTACCAAATCATAAACATTATTCTCTTCTCTCAAACTTCTAAAGTCAAGAGAAAGCTAGGGTTACAAAGGATTAATCATCTAGGATTCAATTAATGGTTTTTTCTCAAAATTTCTTGGTGTTTCATGCATCTCTCTTATCCACAACTTTATTTTTATATAAGGGCATATGTTTAATCATTGTTCATGTGAATTTGATAGTGGATTTGTAATTGGGTTAAGAATTTTTAATTGTTTACTATTGAAATTGAATGGGTGCATTGTTATCAGAATTTGAAATGTGGAACATGGGTGTAACACCCCGATTTTCTGAACCGAAATGCTACACGGTGCTCATGACCCCGAAGTACCACAAGCTAACCCATGACTGATAACTGTACCTATAAACTGCATAATATCTCATAAAATATGTGGAAACATGAACTGTAAGGCCATAAGGTTCAATAATAATACATATTTGAAAAATATGGTATAAGAATACCAAAAAGGAACATAAATACTGAAGTCTAAACATCTAATTTGGCATCTAGTCCGACAGCCTCTAACTGAACTGAATAAGGAGTTGATGGGACATGTCCCCAACTAACTCCAACTACTGAAATAAAGTGAAAACTGAAATAGAAATGAAATCATCATGTCCTGGAAGGATGAGGACTCACGTCTAACTCTGACCGCTGATCCTGGAATCTGCTGCTGATTTGAAGCTGATGCCTTTGAACCTATGGTGTAACATAAGAGAAAGATCCATAGCGCAAATGTGTCAGTACGTCTGAATGTACTGAGTATACGAGTGAGTTAGGCTAAATGCAAAGGGTTATATGCATGGAAAATACTGACTAATATGAACGTGAGAGTACATACATGCATACGTAACTGTAACTGAACTCGTGGAGATATGGACTACTGAGTCTTAATACTGACAACATAAGTGTACTGCTAATGAGATTCTGAAAGACTGAGTTCACTGATATTGATATGTAAATCACTAATAAGTGATGGATCTAATACTGTATTAATGATATACTAAGAGACTAATATTTCATTACTGATAAATGAATGATTGCTTCTGACAGTTCAAATTTTGAAGAACTGGTATTATTGACTGTATTAGACAGTCCTGAAGCTGGGTACTGATAGCATGAGTTCTGATAAATGTTGTGATTGATAGCATAAGTGACTACATCTCACAGTCCATAAATCTAAAGGAAACTATCTGAGTTCCATTCTATTTCTGAGTTGACTGTATCTGACAGCCCTGATATACTGAAATCTGAAGAGCTATCTGAGTTGTTTACTGAGACTGGGTAGCTATAGATGATAGTCTTAAAATCTGTAACTGAAACTGTGGGAAGTAATTATCTTACCGACAAGCCCCAAATATGCTATAATAGCTAAGATGGGGTCCTATCTCTGCCCCGAATGGAGGGGTGTCAATACCGCACCACTGGTAAGGACAGCTGTGAGAACCCTATACTGGCAGGAACTCAATGAGAATGGTGGGAACCCTAAACTGATGGGTTAAGCCACCTCATTAACCCTAATTTGATGGGTTAAGATGTCTCAACCTACGCTGGCTATGTAGTTCTAGAACACAAGGATGACTACTAAGAATCACACCTGAACTGGCAGGTGAGTTCCCATCCTTGGGTTCACTCGGTGCTAACTTCTACTCCCATCTGAAGGACACTGAACTGAACTAATTAGCTGAGCTGATACTAATTAACTGGACTAATACTAGTGGTATTATTTAGCAGAGCTAAACTAAGTTTACTAGATTCCAATGACTGATGGAATGTACTGAGTTCTGAGGACAGGTTGAGAGTACTAAAGTTACTGAGATTGACTGTGAATACTGAGGTTGCTGAGGTTACAGAGGACTGAGATTACTGAGATTATTGGACAACAAAGATTTTTGAGTTTTCCTGAGTCACATGACTGACTGAATTCTATAGATCATGGCTTGACTGAGAGTATCGTGAAAAAATGACATCGCTCTAGGCACACAACTATATTTTTTGGGTACAAGTACCCCCAGGACTCGATGGAAGGAAAGTGATACAACTTGAATTTCTTTAGTACATGACCATTAATAAAAATCCATAATACATGAGTGGGGGATTTCATGAAGTACATGGTCATCATAATGTCTATCATGATTAGGAATGCTTATAATCAAGTCATAAATCTCATATTCTAATATCATAGGTAATCCGACAACATATACTATTCATAGCAATCGCATAGAAACCATTCAAGCGTAAGGGAATGGCAACATGTAACGTTTAGTTCATATTGTAATGATTTGGGGATATTATACTACATGTATTTATTCAACATCTCAAACATGGTAGGGAAAGCATGGATATATTTTGTGTACATAATTTATAGCTCCATTATCATACATGCTTTATACCACAATAATAACAACACATAATTTGCATGGAAATTCATATTAGAGTGTATGACTAACATGAACTTGTTATTTAGATATCATGAAATCATGTAAATATGAAGTTCTAACATACTAGGCATTTTATCGAACATCTTGCATGCATTCTTTAAGGCATAGGTGGATTTCATACTTGCATTCTATCAATCCATCTAAAGATCATGTTGTTCAACTAACAACATAACTTTCATGAGATATACAGTCACGATACTATTATATAGCAAAACAAACAAGCATCAACATGGGTATGATCATATCACCACAATCAACCAAGATTTTGTATTTTAAAGATTGATTCTTGAACTCCACGGATTCCTTTCATCCGTGG
>NC_061114.1:118133980-118225459 GCF_002878395.1 Capsicum annuum
TAGGCATTTTATCGAACATCTTGCATGCATTCTTTAAGGCATAGGTGGATTTCATACTTGCATTCTATCAATCCATCTAAAGATCATGTTGTTCAACTAACAACATAACTTTCATGAGATATACAGTCACGATACTATTATATAGCAAAACAAACAAGCATCAACATGGGTATGATCATATCACCACAATCAACCAAGATTTTGTATTTTAAAGATTGATTCTTGAACTCCACGGATGAAAGGAATCCGTGGATGAACACTACTCATACCTTGGAAGGGAGGTTCTTGATGATTGATGGAGGAATTTCCTTGAAATTGGATCTTCAAGCTTAATTATGCAACCCTAGTTATTTTTCCTCTTTTAGTGGTCTTGGATGATGAGCTTTGAGATGTTAATAGGGTTGTAATGTGTTTAGAAGCTATATATTTCGTAGGGTTAATTTTAGGGACATGTAAGGAGTGTTAAAAGAATTAATTACCCTTAAAATAACTCAAAACAGAGTGTTTTTAGCACCTGGAACTGAATTAGGCGGCGCCCAATGTATTGGCTAAGATAGGTTGGGCGGCGCCTAACCAATCGCCTATGTTTGGGTTTGGCGGCGCCTAACCAATCGTCTATCCCTACTATCTCTCATGAAAAAGGGCATAACTTTTCGCTCGGGTATTGGATTAAGGCAAAATTAGTATCGTTGGAAAGCTAATTTGATTATCTACAATATTATGGGTATAAATCATCCAAAAAACTATATTAATATCAAGTTATACTCGTTCAAAGATGACCCTTGAAAAATCAAACACTAAAACTTGATGGATTCAAAAACTCTTAGCTTGTATTACCTTAAGTGACTCATATGAACATGCTTAATGTATCATAAGCTATCTTATTGCTAGGATACTCATGGTACTCATAGGATAGGAGATTTCATACGTAGGAAAAATGGTTCTTCTCCTAGCTTAGAAACATACGGGGTATTACAATATCTCCCACTGGAAACATTCATCCTCGAATGGAAATTAAATAAAGCGAGAGAGATGATAAGATGAAGTACGTACAAGACATACACTACTGAAACATGGGTTCATGACTGGCATGACAGAAAGCTGAGCACAACATATTGAACATGTATATCTGATGCATGGGAAGCTGATTCATGAATATAAGACTGAGGATTCTAATAAAGTAATTTTTCTCAAAATGAGAATGAATATCTGATGCACAACTGAAAGGCTGAATTTATGCATATCTAATCCATGATTATATGACTGACATAATATGTGAATGCATGACTAAAAGTACTAATGAGCTGATCACACATATCTGATGCATGAATTCATGACTAAACTTACTTATGAACATGCAATGGTAAAGGTATCAAGTTTGAACTGAAAACTGAGCATGGAACTGAATACCAAGTTTGGAACTAAAATATGAACATGAGAACGAGTAAGTTTAAGGAAAACTATTGCCTTAAACTGATAATATCGATAAGTTTGAGATTAATTACTCCATATTCATGATCGGAAATATGAGAACATAACTAAGTCTAGGACGTGGTAGACATATTAAATATCATGATCTGAATTGAATCTTAAAAAAATGGCATATGACTGAAGTTGGAGTTTGAGGGTTAACTTGTGAGTACCCCTTCTCAGACATGGATTCATCAAAAGAAAATAAAGAATCATGTTTATGTCATGAAATTTTGGGGGTATGATGTATCTCCCCCTTGGGACACTATGTCCCTCAAAGGATACTGACTTGGATGAGCTACTGAGAGAAGTTGAGGCAATGCACAAGACACTTAGGAACTGAGTCATGACTGAATAACTAGGATCTAAACCTGAGACATGATACATGAACTGAGCTGAGCACGAGTGCATAAATACACTAACTTATCTGATTAACTGAATAACTGATAACTGAATACTGGATTTGCAAAGCTAAACTGTACTTAGTCTGAATAGCTGGGCTGAGATTTTTGAGTTTTATGCAAGGAGATAAGGACTAACTAAGTAGAATGAGGTATTTGAGCATGGATTCATGAAGTCTGTATTCTATAAATAGACTGAAATGCTGGGGTACTAAAATGCTGATAACTGAGTACTGACAACCTGAATGCTATGGTCAAGCATGTATGGAACTAAACTAAGTTTCAAATCTGTTTACTGAACTGAAGATGACATTATAACTAAGCCTATAGCTAGTACAAAAGTACTGAATTCAAGGACTGAACACTGATCACTGACTGCTGGATACTGAAACTATAATTGAGTTGGCAACTGAGTTTTTGATGGCTACATGCTGAGGACTGACATAAGTCAAGGATCTAAATGTACACTTACACTTGTACTTTCCCAACTTCTAAATATAACCCCTTGCTAGAAGTTTACTTGCACATTTATCATGACATTCAAGCCTATCTTCACAACTACACCCTCGTGCAAAGTAAGCATGTAACAATCTTATCTTATCTAAACAACTGCTCATCAGTACACTGTTTGATAAGGAGAGCTAACTGGAGGTGTAAATTAGGAGGACCTAAAATATGAATAGATACAAACTAAACTTGACACATGACTGAAACTTGAGAAATAAAATATCAATAGTTTAGATTTACCAATAAGGTCTAAATTGAGGATATACATGACATAGTCTAAATGTATCTGATCTGTAGGGGCATAGCATGAGTCATGGAAGCTAAGTATACTGGAAATCATGATATGCGTACATGATTCATGAGCTACATGACCTGAGTCTAGAGTTTTTTGTACTCGTGGGACATGATTCGAATACTCAGGGAGCTGGAACTGAACCCCTTATACTGGGAACTGAAGGCGCACATAATCCCATGAAAAGTGTATGAAAGTAGATTGTTCTCATGGAACATGACTCGTACTGTGGAGTAAAAGGGACTCTTTTACTGGAAATTGAATTTATACATAATTATAGTTCGTGACCATAGAGTTGGTATGCAATGCCTGAGTTGGTTTCGTGATAGCTGAAGTGAAAAACTCTGCACTGAGATGAGAATGGGTCTGGAATTGTCTTCCCTTACTTCATTCTATACATACTGGATCTACTACTAAAATTTAAGGGCCTGGATTAGGTACTTGATCTACCATTATATACCTGCATTATGTTCAACACCTGTCTGTCTTACTAAACACATCATCTGATTTTGTTTCCTCATATACTGCTAATATCACATTCAAACCTTCATGCTTAATTTTGAGTCAATAAACTTAAGTGTTTAGCTCGTACTGTTCAAGCCTACTGATCTAATCCCCATGAATACATAATCTAATCAAATAGAATAATACTATCCCAATACTACTACTACTAAACTTATGGGTTTAAGAATGAGTTCTCATGATCATGAATAAAATCTGTACGACCTTAGAACAATAATGAACTGATGGGATACTGCTTGAGTCTATGGCCAATCCCATAACTGACTGTAGGGACTGTCTGAGAAAGCCCTATCTTTAGGATTTTGAACTTCACTGTTTTTGTTACCTTAAAAGTAAGGTAAAGTAAACATGAGGGGTGCATGATATGAATCTATATGGGTTCCTTAGAGAAACTTGCCATAGAACGATCTTGAGACATGAAAGAAGGGAAACTGTTCCTAAAACATCTCATAGCCTCTTGCATATAAGTGTAGTGAACAACACGCCTATGTACAAGACTCTACTTGATGCAGCTTTAAGACTTCCTAGGACACTGTTGAACCTTAGGCTCTGATACCAAGTTTGTAACGCCCTAATTTTCTAAACTGAAATGCTACATGGTGCTCATGACCCCGAAGGACCACAAGCTAACCCATGACTGATAGTTGTACCTGTAAACTACATAATATCTCATAAAATATACTGGAACATGAACTGTAAGGCCATAAGGTTCAATACTCACACATATTTGAAAAATATGGTACAACAATACCAAAAAGGAACATAAATACTAAAGTTTGAACATCTAATCTGACATCTAGTCTGAAAGCCTCTAACTGAACTGAATAAGGAGCTGATGGGACATGTCCCCAACTAACTCCAACTACTGAAATAGTGTGAAAACTAAAATAGAAATGAAATTATCATGTCCTGGAAGGATGAGGACTCACGTCTAACTGGAATCTACTGCTGATTTAGAGGTCATGCCTCTGAACCTATGGTGTAACATAAGAGAAAGCACCATAGCACAAATGCGTCAGCACGTCTGAATGTACTGAGTATACGAGTGATGTAGGCTAAATGAAAAAGGTTATATGCTTGGATAATATTGATTAATATGAACGTGACAGTACATACATGCATATGTAACTATAACTGAACTCGTGGAGATACGGACTACTGAGTCTGAATACTGATAATATGAGGGTACTGATAATGAGATTCTAAAAGACTGAGTTTACTGATATTGTTATGTAAATCACTAATAAGTGATGGATCTGATACTATATTACTGATATACTAAGAGACTGATATTTCATTATTGATAAATGAATGATTGTTTCTGACAGTTCGAATTATAAAGAACTGTTCTGATTGACTATATCTGACAGTCCTGAAGCTGAGTACTGATAGCATGAGTTCTGATAACTGTTGTGATTGATTGCATAAGTGGCTATATCTCATAGTCCATAAATCTGAAGGAAACTATCTGTGTTCTATTTTATTTCTGAGTTAACTGTATCTGACAGCCCTGATATACTGAAATCTGAAGAGCTATCTGAGTTCTTTACTGAGACTGGGTAGCTATAGCTGACAGTCCTAAAATCTATAATTGAAACTGTGGGAAGTAGTTATCTAACCGACATATCCCAAATATGTATAATAGCTAACCTGGGGTCCAATCTCTGCCCCGACGAGAGAGGTGTCAATACTGCACCACTGGTAAGGATAGCTGTGAGAACCCTATACTGGCAAGCACTCAATGAGAACGGTGAGAACCCTAAACTGACGGGTTAAGCCACCTCATCAAACCTAATCTGACGGGTTAAGATATCTCAACCTCTACTGGCTATGTAGTTCTGGAACACAAGGATGACTACTAAGAATCACACCCTAAACTGGCGGGTGAGTTCCCATCCTTGGGTTCACTTGGTGATAACTTCTCTTCCCATCTGAAGGACACTGAACTGAATAACTAAGCTGAACTGAATAACTAAACTGAACTCATTTGCTGAACTAATATTGATTAACTTGACTGATACTAGTGGTATTGTTTAGCAGAGCTAAACTAAATTTACTAGATTCCAATGACTGACAGAATGTACTAAGTTCTGAGGACTGGTTGATAGTACTGAAGTTACTGAGATTGACTGTGAATACTGAGGTTGCTGAGGTTACTAAGAACCGAGATTACTGAGATTACTGGACTACAGAGATTACTCAGATTTCTGAGTTTTCCTGAATCACATGACTGACTGAATTCTATAGATCATGGCTTGACTGAGAGTATCGTGAAAACTTGACATAGCTGTAGGCACAAAGCTATATTTTTCATGTACAAGTACCCCCAGGACTCGATGGAAGGAAATTGACACAACTTGAATTTATTGAGTACATGACCATCAATAAAAATCCATAATACATGAGTGGGGGATTCATAAAGTACATGGTAATCATAATATCTATCATGAATAGGAATGCTTATAATCAAGTCATAAATCTTATATTATAATATCATGGGCAATCCGACAATATATACTATTCATAGCAATCGCATGGAAACCATTCAAGCATAAGAGAACGGCAATATGTAACGTTTAGTTCATATTGTAACGATTTGGGGATATTATACTTCATGTATTTATTCAACATCTCAAACATGGTAGGGAAAGCATGGATATATTTTGTGTACATAATTTATATTTCCATTATCATACATGCTTTATACCAAAATAATAACAACACATAATTTGCATGGAAATTCATATTGGAGTGTATGACTAACAAGAACTTGTTATTTAGATATCATGAAATCATGTAAATATGAAGTTCTAACATACTAGGCATTTTATCGAACATCTTGCATGCATTCTTTAAGGCATAGGTGAATTTCATACTTTTATTCTATCAATCCATCTAAAGATCATGTTTTTCAACTAACAACATAACTTTCACGAGATATATAGTTACGATACTATTATATAGCAAAAAAACATGAATCAACATGGGTATGATCATATCACCACAATCAACCAAGATTTTGTATTTTAAAGATTGATTCTTGAACTCCACGGACGAAAGGAATTCGTGGATTAACACTATGCATACCTTGGAAGGGAGGTTCTTGATGATTGATGGAGGAATTTCCTTGAAATTGGATCTTCAATTTTAATTATTAGTGCTCTTGGATGATGAGCTTTGAGATGTTAATAGGGTTGTAATGTGTTTAGAAGCTATATATTTCGTAGGGTTAAGTTTAGGGACATGTAAGGAGTGTTAAAAGACTTAATTACCCTTAAAATAAGTCAAAACGGAGTGTTTTTGGCACCTGAAAATGACTTAGGTGGAGCCCAAGTAATTTCCTAAGCTATATTGGGCGGCACCTAACCAATCGCCTATGTTTGGGTTGGGCGGCGCCTAACCAATCACCTATCCCTACTGTCTCTCACGAAAAAGGGCATAACTTTTCGCTCGGGTATTGGATTAAGGCAAAATTGGTATCTTTGGAAAGCTAATTCGATTTTCTAAAATTTGGTGTGCCTAATCAGCCAAAATACCACATTAACATTGAGTTATATTTGTTCAAAGATGACCCTTGTAAAATCAAACACTAAAACTTGATGGATTCAAAAACTCTTGGCTTGTATTACCTTAAGTGATTTATATGAACATGCTTAATATATCATAAGCTATCTTATAGATTGGATACTCATCATAAGTTTTGCACTAAAATGCTACTCACAGGATAGGACGTTTCATACGTAGGAAAAATGGTTCGTCTCTTAGCTTAGAAACATACGGGGTATTACAATGGGTTTCCCAAAATTGATGGATTTGGCTCAAAAAATGGCATTAAACTCAACCCACCTTTATGAACTTTGGTTTTAAAAGTGGAATGTTCATGATTGAACTAACCTTTGAAACTATGTGAACATATAAATGGATAAAAAGATTTAATGGATTGGAAATGCCTTGGTGTCTATTGTTTTGTTTTAAATATAGAACTTGGGAGTCAATTGGTCTAATTGGACTTGAATGGCATAGTTGGACTTAACTTGCAAGCATAACTAGTTTGACAATACTAATAATAAATGCCTTAATAATAACTCCTGGGTAAGTGGTTTGGATTATGTGAAAATGATTTAATTTGGACTTAAGGGGGGTTGTGTAACTCATCGTGAAGCTGGTGATCCTGGAGGGACCAATACTGAAAATCATATTTACCGGCGTAAGGGTATTTTAGTCACTGTGTTTGTCTTATATTCACTCCTTTGTTATTTTATATATATATATATATGTATATTTGTTTGGTTTGGTTTGTCTTCCGCTATGATTGCTTAGGTTGATTGGCAAAGGATGATCTCCAGCCCAAGGTCGGATTAATACACTATCACAGCCAGGCCCTGGTTTGGGTCATGACAAAAGACAACACCAAACAACATGCACTAATAAGCCATACTACAAGATATTTATCATGAACATATAACACAAATTGGATTATGTTACAACACCATAACCTACCTGAAACTAAGCTTGCACAACTCCTCTATGTCGATGATTTTCCCTTTCAAGAAATTTTTGTTTGCTCGTGGACTAGAACATGCATATAAATATAAAAGTAAAGAAATTACTTAACATGTTGAGATTTATAACTCACACCTAACTCTTAAGGTTAAATTCATGATCATTCCCTTCCTTTTCGAGGGATTTTCCACCATAATTCACCTAAAACAATCAGTTTCATGGATAAATTAGAGAATTAATGGAATGGTGTTAATAATCAAAACACATTAAATAATTCCTTAATTTTCTTTCTTGGACAATAAATTAACAAAATATTTGCCATAAAATACTTCCAAAACTTTGTGAATTAACAATTCTATGGCATAATAATTAAATATAAATAAATGAGGATGAATTCCTATAACACCCCAAGGCTACATCCTAGACGTAACACTATTCTTCAAACTACGAGTGATCCCAAGCTAACCCATAATACTTCATAAATAAGGAGCCACTAATTACACTTGTGAGAGATAAAATTACTTAATGGAAGAATAATTATGAGATAATATATTTCAGTACATTGTTATTAAAAAGCTTACAAGGCTTCTTATACAAAATGGAACTAAAATTGAATACATCAACTATGACTGACTTTCTATGAAGCCTCTACTAATACTAACTATAGGTTTCCAGGAAAAGACCCCCACCTATACTTAATCAATACAAGTGAATCAAAATAAAATTCAAGAACTATAATTGACTTGGGTCCTCTAATAAAGAGATCTAATCGCCTGTTGGTTGAAAGCTGCGAACTACCTAATTATGATTTTAAGTTAGAATTGATACATATATTTTGAAATAATGTGGCCATATAAATGTATATATGATCAGAACTTCTAGAATGTAATGAGTATATTGGGGTACGTGCAATGAGTAAAACTTATATCTGTCATAATCTTAAAACATACATTCTAAGTGTATGCAGACTCACTATGATAATATGTAACCTGAAAGATGAAATGTCATACAACATAAGTACTAAGAAAATCTTGTAAAGCCAGTGAATTGTTACATTTAGATTCTAAAAGAAATATTTTTTTTGAGAGATTCTTACAACTGACATTCCCCATATGAGCAACATAAAGACTAACTTGTAACCCTTGTTGAGAAGGTATTCAATAACTTTAAAGGGTAAAGAACTATGATTTGTGCCAATCCACTCATGAAAAGGAAGACACTTACAACTAATGACGACTTTCTCTGAAGGAGACACTTTCAACTATTAAGGACCCTTTTTTCCCATGATGGCACCTAATTTAGATATTTGAGTGTGTTAAATTTGCATTCCCTTGATGCTAAATACAACTTCAAAAATAATATAAGTTCTTATAATATATTAAATCCACCATAAAGTAAGCATATATGTTTATAAGTCTTAAAACCAATCATGCTTTTATTTCTAATTCATGTTCATAAGTAAATAAGCAAATTTAATATTAAATTTAAAATCATGAATTAGAATTTTATGTAAACAGAGTGAATAATGCTAAGATCATATACATCTGCCAACTTTTGGTATTTCATGTAATAAAATGCAAAAATTCAGTTCATAACATCAACCATACAAGGAATAACATGAGTAGACCATGAATTCTTGTACTAAATACAATGAAATTCATAAGGGAGCATCATAGTTTCACAATCATGTAAAGAGGGAATAAACCGTATTAAGAAAATCCATAAAATTATTTATTAAAAAATATTTGGATACAAGAATGGAAGGAAACCCTTTTTAATATCCCACATAATTGAACCTTTTTATTTCTTGAAGGAAACTTTTAGTGGAGTCCTTGAGGTGGAAATTTAGGAGAAATTCTTATTTTATTTTTCTTGAGAGTGGAGAGGAGACAGATTGATAAAAACCTGCTAAATAATGAGTAAATAATGTTTATTAAGTGATTTAAGTCATGGATAAGGATTTCGTTGTGAGGAAAGGATAAAAATAATCCTAAGGAAACTAAAAAAAAATTGCATAAATTTTTCATCTGACGACTTAGTTAATAGACGATCAACCCATTGGTGGCTCGTCAACCATCTTATCACATTTAGGAATTTTTTTGATCTTACTAGTTTAGGTTGAAAGCTTCAGTTGATGGGTCTTCAACCAATTGATGGCTTATCAACTAAGGTCGTCAAACTCCTATAAACAGACACTGTTAGGTAAAATGTGCATAGATTTTGTAACACTCCATACATTTCCAAGCATAGATCAACTTAGTATAGACAAAAGTATTAAAACTCGAGATAGGTATTTAAGCTTAAAGGTAAAGTTAAGTAGAGGGATTAAGATTTTAGAAGAAAAAAGTGAAAATAAGTGAGGTGCTTGCTCGACTTAATTAAGCTAGTAGGTGACCAGTAGGTACATCACCTACTTATACAATTGGATTGAATTGAGGCCTATATTATTGGACATATTTAAGGCCCAAATTAAGTGAAAGAAAAAAAATGATCAGCCCAACACCTATCTATGTAAGGTCCAAATGTCCAACCTAATACCTAATCTATTTAAGGCCCAATATGGTGTGATCCAACTAGAAATAAACCAAGTAGGTGCATCACCTACTTGGAATTTATGAGAAGCTTAAATAGCCAAGTAGGTGCATCACCTACTTGGACTAATTTTGACCAATATGTGGTTGGAAATAAGCAAAAAAAGAGGCGGTCAAGTGGAGGGATTTATAAGGTTCAATTATCTCATTTTATCTTTATTCTTACTTTCAAAAATATCAGATTATAATTAGCTTACTCTCGCTTTTCTCTCAAGCCTAAAACAACCGCCTCTTTTCTCTCCTAGGGTTCTTTAAGTAACCCTCCTTATTTCCATCCACGGTAAGTGAAAATAACTATATTTTATCATTAATCCTATCATGGGAAGTTATGAAAATCAAGTTATTGTTTTGTTTAAAGTATAGGACAACCCTTTTTGCCAAGCTTAGCAGTACACTTCTCTTTAATCTCCAAGATATTTTCCAATAGTATTTGGTTCAACTTACAGGAAAACCTAGAGTCTTGATTGAGTGCACTTTAAGAAAGAAAATTTCAGAAATAAAGGTAAGGTTACTGCCAAGATTTACCCTTTCTTTTGTATAGGCCTTGATGGAGGATTTTATATATGTTGTTGTTAAGAACTCATGGGACGGTGATTGAAAGACGTGAGTTTAATATCGTATATTATGTAGAAGGATTTTAGGACTATTTAGGTAATGTCTATAGGTGTTGTTGTTGGAGACAGTGGGTGACCTTATAGAATTGTTAAGTGGAGTTGAATAAAGTATAGAAGGAGGGTGTGGTGATATGCCAAGTGTTTTAGGGGATGAATAGTAGTACTACCCGTTAAGTGTTTAGCTATTGTTTTACAAGGGATTACATTGTGACTAGTAGATAATATTATCTCCATTATGTGATCATATTGTAGATTAACACCTTAAAGGAAAGAAGGTTAATTCATTGTAATAATCTAGTTGCACAGTGAGGTATGTAAGGCTATTCAAGTTTAAATTCTTTGGGACGATGTCTTATACTTGTTTACCAATAAAGTGAGATTCGTAGATAATCGTTCATGGTAAAGGATACATTGTGATGGTCTACAAACTCCAATGTAGTTAATAAACCTTTTATTTACTGCCCATTGTATAGAAGTGTGTCAAAGAGTCACATATTTCTCTTATATGAGTCAATACGGTCTAAGATAATATAAGTTAAGAGTGTCCCATACTAGATCTACAGTCTGTCCAAAAAATTGCTCCAATTGTCTAATTGATCATATACTTTTTTTGGCTACACATATTCCTTTTGAATACCATTCCCATCCTGTTTGGGTATAAGGTGACATTATAGAATCCTTACCTATTTAATATATAGTTTATATGTCCTCACATGGGATACACCCTTATTCCTAATTAGAATCTTCCCACGTGCCTCAATAGTACCCTTTCTCACGTACCCTTCTATTTGTATAACCTAGAAAGTATTTATTGTACAGTCCAAACCTCTTTATTTGAGGAGTTACATGTCTCCACTTTGTATGTACATTTTCCCCAATTTTAAACATCTAACTTTCTACACTTGAACTACTGCAATTACCATATGCTATGTAAGATCACTTGAATCTACCACAACCTATATATTCTATGCAATGTCACTTGCCCGCTAGTTATACACCTTACCTACTTATTTGTTGCATGTCTTCATCTCCTCGCATTTCACATGTCTTTTTGACTCTTTAGTGAATATGTTTATGCCTAGTAAGTTTCGTGGTGTCATATAAGTTCCAAAGTATTACTATGTTGATGTTACACTTATTTGCTATATTATTGTTCTTGTCTTGATCATATGTCTTCTTCTATTAGTCCATATCTCTACAACTCAATAATGTTATGACCGCCAAATAACAATCTCAAAGGCTAAATATACTAAGTAACACATTCTGAATTGAATGGGTGACAGATTATGGGCATAATCCTTGTATGGACCAATCCCAACACCTTTATATGTGGGTGAAAACTCTGGGGAAAAAGCCTAGCATGGACTGATCCCAATATTTATATGGGTGGCAGCTCAGGGGTGTAAGCTTAGCATGGGCGGATGCCAATGTTTGTATGGGTGGTAGCTTAGGGGCGTAAGCCTAGCATGAGCTGATCCCAATTTTTCTACTAACCACTGATCAGTTGGTCATTTGTAATATCTTATAAAGTCACTAATGCGAGGAACAGTAAAGCAAAGAAAAGGATGTAATATACATAATTCCACAAGTATAAGCAAAGGTGGTGTTCTATCATTATCTATACAACTGTACCTAGTTTCACTTGAGCTCTTGTTTTACATATAGTTACTTTTGCCTTACATATTCAGTACATTCTTTTGTACTAACGTCCCTCCTGGGGGACACTGTGATTCTTATCGTAGGTACACATTTTTCAGCTAATAGATCTTCCTAAAAGGAGCACATTTTACTCAACGGCTATTGATAAGAGCTCTAGGTTAATTCAGGGCCTTGCCGAGTCTTTAGCATGTATTTGATATTGTATTATATTTAAGGGTTTGGTGGGGTCCTATCCCGATCTAAACTAGTAATTTCTATCTTTTAGAGGCTTTGTAGACTATTAGTAAAGTAAGCATGTTGGTGTCTTATTCTTTAGTAATCAAAGCCCCAATGACCAAGCCATGTATATCCATTATGGGCTTATCTATGTTCAATATTTTTCAAAGAGTCCTACCTCTATACTTTGTAGGGCCTTGTAATTATCACGTTACATATATAGTGATCCCAAGGAATAAGTTGGTTCTTTCAATCCCTTAGGGAATTGGGTGCTTGTCTGTCTCAATAGGATAGGAGGCGTGACAAAAGTGGTATCAGAGCAGGTCATCCTAGGGAGTCTACAAATCCATGTCTAGTAGAGCCTTACTTATGAATCTGTTGCGTGCCATATTTATTATTACTGGGCTACTTGGACATTTAGGAAATGTTACTTTCTTTCATAATCCAGATTGTGCGATTGACCAATGTTAAGAAGTCTATTCTAGCTCGTACTATAATCTATCATATTCATACTATACCAGCTATAGCTAAGGTCAATGGTGGGAAAAAACTCTGGCACCACTAAGGTCCAAGAGGCAACGTATAATGAAGGGTCTTAAGATATCAAAATTTAGATTATGGTGAGCCAATTTAGTGTAAACCTCACGGTCCACAATAGAGAACATTGTAAAAGTTTGTGTGCTACTTACTTGCATATAAGGTGGGATTTGTACTATTTGTATTGTCCTGATTCATTTGAGTGAAATGTAATAGGTTTGCTAATATTTTTATATAATAAATAGTAACCTTAGTTATAAAGATTGGGTGGAACTTTTCCTAGTTTAACTTATTAAAAAGATGTGAGTGGTTCTTGGGTCTGACGTTTCCCCCACATGACTCCTTCAATAAATAGGATTTAATCCTACGGAGGACATTTGGTACTTTTTTAGTAAATATATAGGGTTTTAGAGTTGCACATGTTTTGAAATAGAATATGCTGAACTAGTTTTGTATTAGTTGAAAGAGGCTAATATCATGGTCTGAAGGGTGAACCTTTCAATGTGATAATGCCTATACCATAGTTATAAGATAAAGACCAAACACCTACTAGATCTCATTCTAGATTTTATTAATTATCTTTTTATAAGGTATGTATGTATTACCACCTCAAATAGGTAAAAATAACATGCAATACCCTTTGTGGTTAGAAAACGCTAGGATGAGCATTTCCAATTGTTCTACATAAGAGTATATGTAAACTTGGTTCCTACGGTGAACTATGATTTTGGCTATGTACGACTACAACTTATGGTTGAAAAAGGAATATTGACTAGTTAGACCTATGTGATGATTATCTAGACTATTTTTGCATATTAGAATACATTAAGTGAGCCATTCTGGTTAAAAGGGGTACTTGTTAGACATGAAGCAGGTAAGAGTGACTCCCAAATGACTCCATATGAATTCATTTTTGGATTCCTAGTCTTATTAAATGCAAGAATAGAGATGCAATTGGAAGATATACACTTGGCCTGATTCTAACATCTAAGGATGCATTTGTATTATCCCTATTAAAATAAAGCATAGTTTGTTGTGCATGTGTATTGAGTTTTGATGGCTTATAAAAATTGTCGTGAAGTATAAGGTACCTTTTTTTTCACTTGAGTCCCTGATATAGAAATTTCCTTAATGCATAGCATATCTAAATTTCTTGACTAAAGCTATTGGATTGCTATCACTTGTTAAGACATAAGTTTTTAGCCTTTCCTTGTTACAAAAATTTAGTTAGCATGGATAGACCTATCTAATTAAGCCCAGAGTGACTAACCTTCAGATATTTTAGAATCATAATATAATTTTACATGTACTTGACATAAATATGTGTGAGTTGCTATAAATAAGAGTTTATGTGTTATAGTGCCTTTAAATTTCATTATTAATTTGTTTATTTTAACTTTTATATAGTACCAAATATTGATTGTCATGATGTCTCGGGTCAGTAGAAAAGATAAAGTTGATCTCGACCTCCTACTCCTACAAATTAACTGTTAAGGATTTATTTTCTACCATGGCCCTAATGTTTTCATTGATATGAATGAAACACTGATAAAGAAAATTCATAGGATCTTAGAAAGATACTATAGGGAAACCATTTTTATGTGTTTTTAGTTGAGTAACAAACACGAGCAGAACTATCCCACCAGTGATTTAGCACTAGTGGTAGTATGCTCAAAATTAATAGGCTAGAGTGACCCCATAAGATGTCTCCTAGTTTCCAAAGAATCTAGTTTGTTCCGTAATTACACATGCTATAAGTTCTATAGCTTGTCTATTTATAGGTCGAATGTCTTTTGTGGATTATTTTCTTACTTATAACATATGTCATAGAATACTTGTATGTAGATGTTATCTACTGCATTGAACCCTCATTTATTGCTAAATGTTCATAAGAATTTTCCATATATGTCATTTATTACGCAAATTATTTATCACAGATCACTTGTCCGTTGACTATGTCTTATAGGCATTGGAATTAGTACTCATGAGTTAAAGTATCACCATAACTTTCTTACAAGTTATACCTTTGATAGATCATTTGTTTATATGCTACCTTTCTCATAGTCTACACATGCTTTGTATAATTATTCATGTGTTAGTCGAGTTATTCATGCTCTAGTCCACTTACTCAATATGATTTGTATTTCATAGTTCACTTTATTATCATGTTCATTCTTATAGCCCATTTGCTTATACATTGTATAAATTCTTATAACCTAGTCCTCTGGATTATGTGCTCATCTAGTCTATTTTACCAATATGTTATTTCACTTGCTCACATACTATAAGTCTTTTAATTCACCTTCCTATATGTTACATGTCTCATAGTTTATTTTATCACATTTTTTATTGTTCATATACTCATTTGCTACATGCTTTAATATTTTTCTTTTCCATAAATCACATATTTCTATAACTTAATTGTCTATATGTCACAAGCTTATTAGGTTTGTATATATGTATGTTAAGTGATCTTTTGTGATGATCTATGTGTGTCATAGATTGTATTCGACTTATCCACATATTATATTCCCCTATATGTTTATTAATGTGAGTATTAACATAGTTGGATAAAGCTTTCTCAGATTGGGATATAATGAGAATAGTATCTAGAATAGGATGGGTATATGAATAAATTCCAGTATGAAACTTACTCATAGGTGGGTGGCTTAGTTTAATAACCTATCCTAAGGTGCGACACAAAATGTTAGTTTTATGTTGACAATTGTTGCTCTTAAAAGATTCTCCTATGGGATAAAATATGGAATAAAAGGAAAGTTGAGCGCAATATGTTAGACTAAGAAGATTATGATTCATGTGTCCATTTTACAGAAATTTGTAGGAGATCCATTCTTCATTGAGCTCCCTTAACTATAGTAAATGACCAAGGACCTATCATGTTAACAAGTCCCCACAACCATTCTTAATTGCTAAGGTGGGAAGTTAGGGACAAAAGGTTTACCTCTATTGAAGTATTAAGGAAGAACTAGGATATAGAATAAGCTACTTGGAAATAGAAGATGGTAGAAATTCTAAATTCACTTCTCATCCTAAGTATCAATGAGATGAGCTTAGATCATGTACTCCCCTATATGATCCTAACTTCTACTAGCATTTGTTCATTTGATATTTCATTTACAAGTCGTGTGTTCATATATATTAAATTTCATAATTCTACATGTTCTATTTGCTTATAGAGGAAATGAGGGAAATCACGCTATACTAAAGTAGTTTTCATTAAGTTACATAGTCAGGAGAGGGGTTTTACTTATCATATTCTTATTTCATATGTTATATCTATTGAGATGCCATGTAAGTCTCGTATACATTATTTTAGTCAGGCCACAGATTTAGTGGTCTTATTTACAATGAAAACTCTAGAAATTTTTTTTTGGGGAAATTTTAGGGTTAGTCAAGTCATTAGCTATACCTTTCATTCGAGGATGAATGATTCAAAGAGGGGATGATGTAACACTCCGTACATTTCCAAGTATAGATCAACTTAGCATAGACAAAAATATTTAAACTCGGGATAGGTATTTGAGCTTAAAGTTAAAGTTAAGTGTAAGTTAAGTAGAGGGATCAAGATTTTGGAAAAAAATAAGTGAGGTGCTTGCTTGACTTAATTAAGCTAGTAGGTGACCAGTAGGTGCGTCACCTACTTATACTATTGGACTGAATTGAGGCCTATATTATTAGACATATTTAAGGTCCAAATTAAGTGAAAGGAAAATGGGAAAATGAGCAGCCCAACACATAATCTATTTAAGGACCAATAAGGTATGATCCAACTAGAAATAAACCAAGTAGGTGCATCACCTACTTGGACTTTTTGAGAAGCTTAAATAGCCAAGTAGGTTCATCACCTACTTGGATTAATTTTGGCCAATATAGGCTGAAAATGTGTAAAAGAAAGAGGCGGTCAAGTGGAGGGACTTATATGGTCCAATTATTTCATTTTCTCTTCATTCTTACTTGCAAGAAAATCATATTATAATTAGGTCACTCTCTCTTTTCTCTCAAGCCTAAAACAACCCCCTCTTTTCTCTTCTAGGGTTCTTGAAGAAACCATCCTTATTTCCGGCCAAGGTAAATAAAAATAACTATGTTTAGTCGTTAATCCTATCATGGGAAGTTATGGAAATCAAGTTGTTATTTTTGTTGAAGTATAGGACAACCCTTTTTGCAAAGCTTGGCAGTCCACTTTTCTTTAATCTCCAAGATATTTTCCAATAGTATTTGGTTCAACTTACAGGAAAACCTAGAGTCTTGATTGAGTGCACTTTAAGAAAGAAAATTTCAGAAATAAAGGTAAGGTTACTGCCAAGATTTACCCTTTCTTTTGTATAGGCCTTGATGGAGGATTTTATATATGTTGTTGTTAAGAACTCATGGGACGGTGATTGAAAGACGTGAATTTAATATCGTATATTATGTAGAAGGATTTTAGGACTGTTTAGGTAATGTCTATAGGTGTTGTTGTTAGAGGCAGTGGGTGACCTTATATATTGGTTAAGTGGAGTTGTATTAAAGTATAAAAGGAGGGTGTGGTGATATGCCAAGTGTTTTAGGGGATGAATAGTATTACTACCCATCAAGTGTTTACCTATTGTTTTATAAGGGATTACATTGTGATTAGTTGATAATATTAGCTCCATTATGTGCTTATATTGTTGATTAACACCTTAATAGAGAAGGTTAATTCATAGTAATAATCAGGTTGCGCAATGAGGTATTTAAGTCTATTCAAGTTTAAACTCTTTGGCATGATATCTTATACTCGTGTACAAAAAAAATGAGCTTTGTAGATAATCGTTCATGGTAAAGGATACATTGTGAAGGTCTACAAACTCCACTGTAGTTAATCGACCTTTTATTTACTGCCTATGGCATAGAAGTGCATCAAAGTGTCACATATTTCTTTAATATGAGTCAATACGATCTAAGATTATATAAGTTAAGAGTGTCCCATACTGGATATATAATCTGTCCAAAAAATTGCATCAATTGTCTAATTGATCATATACTTCTTTTGGCTACACATATTTCTTTTGAATATCACTCCCATCGTGTTTGGGTATAAGGTGACCTTATAGAGTCCTTACCTATTCAATATATAGTTTATATGTCCTTAAATGGGATACACCTTTGTTCATAATTAGAATCTGCCCACGTGCCTCAATAGTACCCATTCTCACATACCCTTCTATTTGTATAACCTAGTAAGTATTTGTTGTACAGTCCAAGCCTCTTTATTTGAGAAGTTACATGTCTCCACTTGGTATGTACATATTCCCCAATTTTAAACATCTAACTTTCTACACTTGAATTGCCACAATTACCATATGCTATGTAAGATTACTAGAATCAACCATTACCCATTTATGCTATGCAGTGTCAGTTGTTCACTATTTATACACCTTACCAACTCATTTTTTGCATGTCTTCATCTCCTCACATTTCACATGTCTTTTTGGCTCTTTAGTGAATATCTTTATGCCTAGTAAGGGTCATGGTGTCATATAATTTCCAAACTTTTACTACATTGATGTTACACTTATTTGCTATATCATTGTTCTTGTCTTGATCACATATCTTCTTCTATTAGTCCATAGCTTTAAAGCTCAATAATGTTATGACTGCCAAATAACAATTTCAAAGGCTAAAAATACTAAGTAACACAATATGAATTGAACGGGTGGAAGCTCAAGGGCATAAACCTAATATGGGCCAATCCTGACAGCTTTATATGTGGGTAGCACCTCAGGGGAAAAATCCTAGCATGGCCGATCCCAATGTTTATATGGGTGGCAGCTCAGGGGCGTAAGCCTAGAATGGGCTGATCCCAATATCTGTATGGGTGGCAGCTCAGGGGCATAAGCCTATCATGGGCCAATCTCAATTTGTCTACTAACCACTAATCAACTGGTCATTTTTAATATCTTATAAAGTTACTAATGCAAGGAACAGTAAAGCAAAGTAAAGGATGTAAGTACATGATTCCACAAGTATAAGCACAGGTGGTCTTATATCATTATCTATATAACTGTACCTGGTTTCACTTAAGCTCTTATTTTACATATGGTTACTTTAACCTTAAATATTCAGTACAATCTTTTGTACTGACATCCCTCCTGGGGAAAACTGTGTTTCCTGTCTCAGGCACACATATTTGAGCTAATAGATCTTCCTAAAAGGAGCACATTTTACTCAGTGGCTGTTGGTGAGAGCTCTAGGTTGATTCAGGGCCTTGCCAAGTCGTTAGCATGTATTTGCTATTATATTATATTTAAGGTTATGGCGGGGTCCTGTCCCAATCTAAACTTCTGATGTCTATCTTTTAGAGGCTTTGTAGACTATTATTACAGGAAGCATAGTGGTGTCTTATTCTCTAGTAATTAAGGCCCCAATGACCAAGTCATGTATATCTATTATGGGCTTATCTATGTTGCACATTTGTCAAGGAGTCTTACCTCTATACTTGGTAGGGCCTTATAATTATAATGTTACATGCATAGTAATCCCAAGGCATAATTTATTTCTCTCGAGCCCTTAGGGTATCGAGTGCCTGTTAGTCTCAATAGGATAAGAGGCGTGACAACTTTCTACTCTAATATTAGATTACAGTGAAATTAGATGCATTAGAAAGAATACTCAAATATATTTATTATGGTGGGTCTTGTTCTACAAAAAATTTCATATTTAAGGCATTATGAGCTTTTGAATTTGAATAAAAAATAATCTTACACTTGAACTTAGTCAAAAGAGAAGTTCACGGTTCAACTATGTGTTCAGGACTTCTTTTGACCTTAAAACACATAGTAACCCACTAATAACATGAATGAACTTTGGGAGTGTTACATATCTCCTCTTGCGATCATTCATCCTCAAATAAAGAATGATATTTGCATGTAATGAATGTAGTTACTACTATGAAACTAGATTTTGAAAATTTATCATGTTTCATAACTGGAAACACCTTTTGACAGAGTACTAACTAAGGTAATACATATGGAACATGAAAACATACATAGGAATCATACGAAACAGTGTTGACATGAATTTAGAGAGTGCAATGCTAGGAGGGAAATCCATTACTCCTGTTATAATTGTTAGCAGTGAACAGATAAGGGTGCAAGGCCATCATGTCAGTGAATGAAGGATATAGTTGAGCTGCCAATATAAAACCCCTAATATGAAATTGATTTCAATACTGACTTGATAAACTATAAGGAGATCATTCATGCATAGATTTCAAAACTCAATTGGAGCATTCATTACGCGCTCATACATATAGAATTTTGAAGTGATAGTTAATACACTAAAAATTTTTATGAGTTATTAAGAAAAGAATATAAATTCCTCAGATTCTCCTTATCATCATTTCTAATAACAATTGAGGGAAAGAATTTTGGGTATGATCTGAGTATGGAATTCAAATAAGGAACCACAATATGGTTTAATTAGTCTTATTGATATAAATTTATATAATAGAGATGGTATAGAGTGAAACATGAGACATCTAACTAAAACTATATAACATGGAAAACAAGCAGATAAAATAGAAGCAAGAATAGGATTACTATGCCTTAGGCAATGCAACTATTACCTTTCAAGCATAGCAACACTTCCAAACGCACTTCTTAACTGTATTTTTATTCTTAAATGTTGAACTTTACTTGATGCAACTTATAATTCTCTCATGGTTACATGTGACTACACCTACCAAAATCTGAGTTGAAATACATCTCTCAACATGTTCTAGCGTAACTCGAAGTCACAAGGTTCTATACGTGACATAATATTCCTAATCTAAACTACAAGATTTAATATCTTATGCCTTCTTAGATCCCCCATCTCATGGATAATACTCCTTACCACTTCATTCCCCACACCCTTGCTTCACACCAGCCACCCTTACCCCCTACGCACCAACTCCCACCCACCTAAAGCCCTTCTCAACCCCCCCCCTTCCAATGCACCAGCCCCCCCCCCCCCACCCCAAAAAAAAAGACTTTAAATAACTTTTTATTTTTTTAATTTACCTCTTAATACAAATATTTTCATATTTTTTTGACTTAAAATTTAAATTTGAAATTTTTTCATATTTTTTAGGATTAAAATTTAAATTTGAATTGAAAGTGAGTGATAGTGGATATTGAAAAATTTGTGAATTTCATGAATAATCTTGAAAAAACTTAAGAGTTCTTGTGAATTTCTTTAAGATAATCAAATTTTAAAATATAAAATTCAATATGTTTGTATATATGAATTTATAGCTATGAATTTAAATTAGTTGGCGAAGAATTTTAACTATTAGGAATGAATTTGATGTTTAATTTGTGAGCAAAAATAAAATATGATTATTTAAATTTTTTTTATAATTTATTAAAAAATTTCATTAATAAAATTTATTTTAATATTTAATTTCTTATGTATCATTTTAAAAATGACTTGGAATTTAATATAATATATGAAAATGACATGGAAGGTGATGTGGCTGCTGATGTGGGACGAGTGTGTTACGAACAAAAAAATAGTGTTTAACATATTGCTTTTGAATTGGTTTAAGAGCCCATACGAAAAAATTGCAAGTAGGAGTATCCATATTACAAAATGGACATAGTACAAAGGTTTATCGAGCCATTTTTTCTATATATAATCTGTACTTTTAAAATGTACTGAGTATATTGGGTGCATGTAATAAGTAAACTTATATGTGTCATAATCTTATAGCATTCATGCTAAGGGTAAGTAAACTCACAGTATTAATGAATAAACTTAAAGCTGAAATGGCATAACGAATAAATAGTAAGAAAAATTTAGTAAAGTCAGTGAGTCGTTACACTTAGTTTCTAAAATAAATATTTCTATTGAAGATTCTTACAATCGACATGCCCCCTTTGGAAATATGGAGCCCATCTTATAAACCCTATATGGAGGGTATTCAATACCTTGCTAGGGTAAAAATCCATGATTGGCCTTAATTCACTCATGATAAAGAACAAACTCTCAACTAATGAGGACTTCCTCTGAAAATAGACAGTTTAAACTAACAAGGACACTTTTCCTACTGTGGGACATAGTTTCGGAATTTAGGGTCACTAAACCTACATTCCCTTGATGCTAAATACTAATCCCAAAACCATACTAGTGCTCAAATATATTAAATCCACCATAAAGTAAGCATATAGGTTTGTAAATCTAAAAACCAATCACGATTCTATTTATAATTCACGTTCATAAGCAGATGTGTGAATCTTCTATTAAATCTAAAATTGTAATTTTGTATTTCCTGTAAATTAAGTGAATCGTTGTAAAATCATATACATCTACTAACTCATGTTATTTCATGTCAAAAATACTACAAGTCAGTTTATAATTTCAACCGTATGAGTAAGAACATGAGTAAACCATGAATTCTTGTATTACAATTAATAAAATCCATAAGGGAGCATCATAGTTTCAAAATCATGTAAAGTAGGTATAAACCTTATTTAGAAAATCCGTAAATACAACTTATCAAAAGATCATTTTTAGGCACAGGGAGTAAAGGAAACATTTGTCCAAACCCCACATATCTAAACTTCTCGATTTATTGAAGGAAACTTTTTGGTTGGGACCTTTGAGTTTAAAATTTTATAGAAAGCCTAATTATATTTTTTTGAGAGTGGAGAGGAGAAATAGTGATGAAAAGTTCATAAATGATGAATAAATAATATTTATTGAATGTTTTATATAATGGGGAAGGATTTTGATGTAAGGAAAGAACCCAACTACCCCTGAAGAAACTAGAAAAATTACATAAATTTCTTGTCAGACCATTTGGTTGATGATCCAGCAACCCATTGGTGGATCATCAACAATCTTATCACTCTTGGTCCATTTTTTCATCTTACTAGTTAAGGTTGAGGATTTCATATTAAGGATCATCACCCAGTTGATAGCTTATCAACTCAGTTCATCAGTCTCTGACAGACAGACACCATCAAGTAAAATGAGCAAAACTTTCTTCTCCGATATCGGATTAAGGTGAAATTAGACATCTTAGAAATAATACTTACATATATTTTATTTTGTAGGTCTTGGGCTGCAAAAAACTTTATATTCAAGGGGTTATTATCATTTGAATTTGAATCAAAAAGAATCGTAGACTAGAACTTTGCCGAAAGATTAGTTTTCGATTCAAGTATGTGTTAGGGTCTTCTCATGAACCTAAAACACATAGCAAACAAAAAATAACATGCATGAATTTTTGGAGTGTTACAATTCCTTTCCTTAACAAAGCCAAATGAAGAAATTCTGGTCTGTTTCTCCATAAATCGACCTTCATTTGTGCAGAATGAATTTTATAAAAATAAACTATTTTGGAGAAATATTTAGTAAATTTATGTTTTTCACTACTATAGAGGTATCTGACTTTTATAGCTATACAAACCGATGTAGCAGTCATTGACCGCCACTATAGCTGGAATTCCTCCAGTATGACACTTGCTGCTATAGCATTGTTCCAAAAAATATAGATATATTGATGAGACAGAACATCTGTCTTCACCCTAAAATTCTAATTTTTCGAACACACCTTAACACTGGGACATTTCAAATAGTGCCCTTTATGCTAATAAATTTTAGTTTTACTTACTCAAATCCAATTTCGTAAAATTCTATGGGTTCCTTAGCTTCATAGCTAACTAGAAATTAAGATAAATACCACTACCCTAGTATAAACAATACCCAAAATTCCCTAGGCCAAATCTCTCTCTGAAATTAATAAAAATTAGCCTCACTTAAAATTTGTAACTTTCAAGTAGAAAGAATTTGGACATGATATTTTAAACCTAAGACTCAAACATAACGACAAAGTTAGTCATTATAGTTTTGTAGGATGTGTTCCTCAGATAAAAATGAGTTTGCAACCAAAGCATGTGATTTAGGATTTCAAAGTAAGAGCAGAAGTCCAATAAAATCAATCAAGATTATGTTTGGAGTTCTATGAACAATTGACCATGAATAAAGTGGTGTAAGAAAAATGAGATTCAGATCAAATTAAAAATTAGAAAATAAAATAAGAAATTGCAAAATTATCATGAACTAGAGAACACAATTTAATTTTGAAGTCATATAGAGGCAACCATCACCTGATGTTTGTGTGCCCTCCTACACATCTAAGTCCCAGGTGTGCACCAGCGCACGAAACTCAACTGTAACATTTTCTTTTTTTTTTAAAGTAAATTCAAAAAATTTGCAACTAAAGCCACACTATACGAGTTAATACTTGTCCCAAATTAGCTTATCACTAATTTGAGAGCAAAAACTTGAAAGAAAACTTGAAAACAACGAATTCACTACTTCTTATCACTATTCCATTCAACAAAAAGGTTTTAATCAATCATACATTGTAATATTTTTTAATTCTTATTCATCCATGTTTTCTTAGAGTAGTTTTCTTAGAGTAGTTTTCTTAGAGTAGTTTTCTTAGAGTAGTTTTTCTTAGGGTTTTGGAAAAACAAGCTGTAGTTATAATGTATTGAGGATTTTGATCCTTGTTTGTATGCTTGAATTGATTTGTGGAGATTCAATTATATTGAGAATATGTTGACTATTTAATAAAAAGGGAAATATTATATTGAATAAATATCCATTACCTTGTTTAGCATAAATCATGTTTTCTTTAAAGTAATAAAAAAATATTATTTACATTGTTAATTAAACAATAAGGAAAAATATATGAAAGATATTTTTCCTTAAGACTAGACATTAATCGTTATTCTAGCATATCTAAATATTAGGAATCCTATAATTAATTATTGAATTTTTGAGAATTGATAGGACTTAAGATGTGAATATAAAAGGGAAACACATTTCGATTATTGTCTTGCACCAGTCTTGTATTCTTCTTGTTAATTCTTACATTAATAGTAATCACTTCTCATTAAATAAATTATTTTAATTTACATTGTAAGATATTAATTGTGCTTCTAACCACAATAATTCATGTTTTGATTCCCTGGATAATATGTAGCAAGATTTTGTTTGAGTTATTATTTGTACCAATCCATGTGGAGACAATCTATAAATACTTTACTATCTTTGGCTAGCGAAACACTCAATCTATATTATGTTTTTAATTAAAAAATTTTGGCGTGATTGTTGAGGATTGGATAAAAGTAATTCTCGATAGAGGTTCCAATATTAATACAAGTTTTTATTTTGTTTATTTTTTGTTAATATCCCAAGTTCACTATTATTGCAGGCAATGGGTACATAACTACAACTCTGGTGTATGACATGATCTTTAACAAAAGAGTTCATCAAATACAATCCAAACTTGGAAAGAGCTTTATGCTTATTTAAGGTGGAATTTGCATAGAGGGTTTCAGGGAAATCTTAGAGTCAGAAAACAATGGCTAATGATGCACAAAATATGTCTTTGAATGACCTATTCAATCCCATTAATCAAAGTCGTCCACCTGGGGTGGAAGATGGTATTGAACATCAGCATATCAGTAATTATATGTACAATCACTTAGCAACTGAGATTGCGGACCAAATGGAACAAAACAATGGTCAAACAAAAAAATTGTTCGGGAAATTATGCTAGACCAAACAACAATAAGATTTACACTTGTGTGAGATTTCGTCGAATAGTGGCTAACAATTTTGACATCAAGTGCAGTGTTTTCTAAGCAATTTAGAATAATTGTGTTTTTTAGAGAAAAGAAAATAAAAAATCCAATTAGTCATCTGATGGACTTTAATGAAATAATAAACACCTTTCACTATAATGCGACGTTAGATGATGTTATATATTTAAGGGCATTCCCTTTTACTCTAAAGGATGATGCAAATATATAGTTAAGTAGTTTACTATCAGGATCAATTAGAAATTGGGAATTACGACAATACAGTTCAAGGATAAGTATTCAACACTATCTAAATGGTAAGAGTATTGACAAAAATTAGCAATTTCACACAATTAGATATAGAGACTATGCTTGAATCATGGGAATGTTTCAAGGAATTAATGAGAAAATGCAAAGATAATGGGACTAATCCTAAGTTGCAACTGACAAATTTCTGGGATGGATTTACATCTGATTTCCAAGGAATATAGAATAATGCAGTTAGGGGTCCAATTGCAAAAAAGATGATAGAGGAGAGTACAAAAATTCTGAGTAAGTTGGTAGAGGATGCTAATCAATGGGAATTTTGTATTGACTGAAATCTTTGTCAATGTGTGGGTGACATTTTATATATTTTAGTTCATTGTATTGATGTTTAATTCTACCTTGAGTGTTCGTAAAGAAAAGTGATATGCCATGATAAATTTAGAAAGTGATAGAGATGTTTCTTTATTGATTTATATATACCTTTGACCAACCAAATTGCATGTATCCTAGTCAGCCCCATTGAGTTGTAATTCTATTTCTTTGAACAACCACACATAACAAGCCCAACATTTTTGGTTTGAATGACCAGTCTTTATGAACCTGTGACCTCTAATAAGCACTTGGTATGTTATGAGCTTTGAAAAGTTAAGTGTAGAATTGTTGGGTGCTTAGTTTAACTATTTAAGATAAGAGAAATGTCATGGCCCAAAAACCAAGAGTCATAATGGTACTTTTCATGGCAAATCTTGTCAAATAATCGTATCACCTAACTAATAGAAGAAGGGAAAACAATACTTAACCTAAGGCTAGGCTTCTAGAGATAAGTCAAATCAAAAAATATGATAATAGTAGAAATACAATCAATGATACCAAATCAAAATCCCAAAACCTGGACTCACAGTGTAAGAACTACTAAATACGTCTTGAATGCCAAAGGCATAATAATTGTCCAAAATGATTAAACATTTGCCTCTCAATACTAAAAGATATTGAAAATAGACAGGATGAGGTAGTAGGCCAATTCTTGAATCTAGGACATCCACTGCCTCAAATATACTCCAAATGTCGCCTGAGTCAGCTATCTGTGTGGCATACTCATATCTGGATTTGCACCATAGGGGCACAGTACAGATGGGTACAGTGCACTTATGCTCAGTAGGTATCATAAGCCGACATAGTAGAGTAGAAAATAAGGCATATAAACAAGAACTACGGAAACATCACCTATAATCAGAAAATATCCCAAGTAGTAGCCCACACCGGCTCCACCAATAGTTATACTATATACACATAAAATAATTACTAATACAAGAAGGAAACACACATATGCATGTATACCAGGTGTAAGTAGGGGAAAGGAATACAAAGTAACAGATATCATATCAAGAACTGAAATACTCTACGAAATAAGCATAATATATACGGAAAGCAATGAAGATGAGGATTATGATGATGCACGAGGTCGTCAGACAACCTACGTATATAGACAACGAGCCATGCTTCGAGGTAGGACTCATGGGAATTCGTCAACCCATATACAACCAATATCCAATATCAATATCAATAACTCATCTCCAACACATACATCGATAGAGGGTTTTTAAAGGTGTCAAATTTTCTATCAAAAAAGCCAATATTCCAGTATTTCCAAGGTGGTACCAATGTTACAAGAATAAATATGATATAGGATGTAATGCTAACAACCAACAAAAATGAAAATATCCAATGTGTAACTAATATACCAACCTTTTGAGCCAAAAACCCAATCAAACCAAACAACCATCCATGATCCAATATTATCCACAAACCATCAAGTGAAACATGTAAGAAAATGTCACTAATACCACATAAATTCAAAAATCTATTCTTTTCCCACAAAAAAAGTGCAAATAAACCAAACAGATTTCACTACCAGGGTAACAACCTCATACAAGATCTCACATGGCCACATATGCCAAATAATGTCTCAAACTACTAAATATTATTAACATAGGCCCCCACACGGGCATAAAATAACCTAAACACATTTCCCATTATCCAATCGAAAACCCACATCATACTTTATATTATTAATAACTTTTCAACACAATTTGAAGAAAGTTAAGCCATAACCTAACTCAAATACTAAAATTGGAATAATTAAACTTTTACCACTGAGATTAACCCCAATGATACTTATATTACCCATTTCAAAATCAAGGTTATAACGGGCCCCCAAAACAGGTTTTCAAATAAAGGGTAAAATAAAAATTTTAGTCTAAAAATTATATTTCCAAAGATTAAAGGAACTCATTTGAGACAAACCAAGTTAAAATAGGTTAAAATTGGGGTTTGAATTGAAGGAATGCTAATTTGGGACTTCAAGGCCAAAATCCCAAAATTCCACATTCAAATCTTAGTTTAAGAATGATTTATATGATAAAATTTGAATGAAAAACAATTGTAATAGGGATTTAAAGTTTATCCAAGCTTAAAAATAGAAGAAAATGCTCAAAACCTCGAGCCCTAAGCTCTAATTTTCTAAAATGATGTAAAACTCTTAAATGGAAAAATAATCCACCTAGGCATCACCAAAGAAACTACCAGGTCACTTTGGCGGTTATTGTGTAGGCAACTAGGCATCGGTTAAGGGAAGACTGCCTTATTGTGTAAGCAACTTGGCAATCGCTCAAGCGACTGGAATCTAGCATGCTAGTGTTGCTTAAGAAACCAGTCTATCATTTAAGGGAGCCCGATGTCACTTAAGGGATACTTTGGCTGTCGGGCTAAGCTACTTAAGCGAGTAAATTACTAATGGGAGTGTTCTAGCTAAGTGGTGCACTAGCTGGAGGCTTGGACAGTTCTAAGTCTCATTAGATCCCTCGTAATTCATCGAATATCAAAAGTATGTAAACAAACTATGCTACCCTACTAAATTAAATGCTCTAGACTCAATGGAGATATCAAATTCTTAGAAAGACATCATTTTCCAAAAATTGATGCCCGAAGCCCTATTTTTCAACTATCCAACACCAAACTAACCATGTTTTCAACCTAGTATCAACATTTCAAATCTTCTTTCGCAGTCTGTTTTGCAATCTGATGCACAGAACGAAAGATATCGACCAAAGTTAACTAGTAAGCTTTTAAGACCATCAAAAATTGCAATCTCACATTGATCTTATCAAAATTCATTGGTAATTATGGCAAAAATCCCTACACATAACAAAATACCAAAATACAGCCACGATGAGTGGTAAAATGGTTAAATCACATAGAAATAAATATTTTACACTGATCATAAAAAATTATGCCATTAGATCATCAAACACTAAGAATTTAGTTCATCTTTGAACCCACAACAAAAACAACAAACCTAGTGTATTCCCACAAAGTGGGGTCTGGGAAGGGTAAAATATATGCAGTCCATACCGCTACCTCTGAAGAAGTAGAGAGGCTATTTCCGATAGACCTCCAACTCAAGATAAAGAATTATAAACAAGGTCGTAATGCAACATGAAGTAGGATAGATGACATAATAGAAATAAGAAATAAAAAATAATAAAAATAGAAATCAGAAAAATTCAAAATAAGAGAAATAAGAGCAATACAAAATAAGAAATAAGAAATAAGAAATCGGATACCTACCAAGTAGTAACATACTATCATAGACCAAAGACACCCACCACACCCAAACTCTCCTGATTAGAGGCTCCTACCTATGGACACAGTCCTAGGATTACTAACCCGACAACACAAGAACTCTCCTAATTACTTGCTACAACCCACACTAGCCTTCTACCCTTATTTGTGACCTCTATACCTTCATATCTAGTGACATGTCCTTAATAAACTATAGCTACTCAATGTCATGTCAAATAACCTTCCTCTAATATTTTGTCATCCTACCTCTACTCCGTCTGAATCTATCCAAAGCTAGCCTCTCACTCCTACGAACAGGGAAATCCATGCCTGTAATGACCAATGACTACCCCTAGTCATTACATGATACTTACAGTCCTGAGGGACCATAAACTTACCCGGGACCTCGTACCTGCTGAGAGTACTGGTTAATATAATCATGAATTGCAGAAGAATAACTGAAGTACCATAAGGTTTTATATATCTGACTTCAAACTAAAATATAAATCTAGGAAAACGACTGTCTGAATCTGATAAAGTACTGATAAACTGAACAACTAACTGACTATAATATCTGAAAAGCCTCTAAGACTAACTAACTAAGAGTTGATGGGATAAGCCCCCAACAAAATCTATTTACTACTGACATAAAGACATAAAATAATATAGTCTATCCTCGGGTGATGAGGACTTACCACTACTACTGTAGTGCTGAGAATCTGAGAGACTGAGTGTGATCTAGGAACTGAGTGTTAGCACCTATGATATGAGACATCATAGCACAAAAGAAAGGTATGCGATAAGTACTTTGAATTTACTAATATGCTAAATGAGGTAGGCTGATATGTATGGTCTCATAAATATGAATGATAATAATTAATTGGACATATATGTAAAGCATGGAATACTGAATAAAAAGCATCGAATCTATAGATATTGAAAATGCAAGAAAATTTGTAAATATTATGGATGCATTAACAAGCATATAATATGGACTGAGTAAAATATTTAAACTGAAATATTGAAATAACTACAATATGTATACTTTGATCAAACAACACTAAGTATGTATACTTTGATCAAACAACACTAAGACTAAATAACTGAGCTGGGACTGTAAATGAGACTATATCTAAGACTGTGGGAGGTATCATCTAATCGATATTTCCCAATTTAAGCTAATCGGGGTCCAACCTGTAACCCTAGTTGAAAGGACGTTAAACCGTGCCACAAGTACTGACGCTGGCTGTGTGGATCCATGAAACTATTATCATATTTAAAGGACTAAAGGTCTCAAGATTGAACTAATGGTGACCCTTGCGAGATAGTCAAGCCTAATCTAACGGGTGACTTCTTATATGCTACGCTGGCTACTTCATTCCCGAGCATAGGGACTGCTACTAATAACTCTGCCTATCAGATGGGGAAGCTGCCATCCCTACACTCGCTCGGTGCTAAATCTTACTCCCAATTGAATGACACTATAATGCTAGACTATTCTGAATTTAACTGACTATTTTGATAATGCTCATGATATAATCTAAAGTTATTCTGAAGATACTAAGACAATATTAAGTAAAAAGCTACGATTTTGGGTATTCAATACCCCCAATACTGAAAACATAGTAGTAACATGGCACTAAAATATTGAAGGACATAGCAAGAAGACTCTTATTAATTCAATTGCTTTTGTAGGTATTTTATCAAACACTTATAGTTCATTGTTTAAAATAATCATAGAATTACTAAAGGACCGACATAATTGACATAAAATTATCATGGAAAACACTAAGTAACGATTTAGCTCAATAAATGATAACACTAAAATATGAGGAATCCAATACCAACAACAACTTCATTAAAACATGGTATTAAATCAAAGTTCATGGAGATTAATTGATGAAATCATGATTTAAAATCAAATAACTTAAAAAGATCATAACTTTGTAATTAAAAAGGTTACTTGGGCTCCATGGATTAAAGTAATCCATGGATGAACATCTAACATACCTTAACGGATGGATTTCCTATTATTCTTGGGTGAATTCTTGAGATTGCTCTATTTCTTGAGAGCTAGGGCTTGTAATTTAGGGAGAAAGCTCTTGAATTTTGGGGGAAATTAATAAAGAATGAACTTTTAAAACTTATTAGGGCTTAAGCATTCCATCTGGGTGTATTAAAATAATGGGATAAGACTATTTTAACCTTGGATGAAATATTAGATTTTCATAAAAAAAATTTGCGGTCCTTCACTGATTGGTACCTGTAAGTTCTCCGTGACACGGTGGCATCGCGTTGCAACACTAGAAAATAGAAAATGCCAAATTGGCCAATGATGCGACGCAAAAAAATTGTGATACCTCACTGGAAATTGACAATCGCTATTTCTACTCTCTCTGCAATGCGTTGATGGGTACAATGACAGTGTTTAGCGACTCAAACTTAAAATTGCCATAACTTCTTACCCGGTTATCGAATTTTGGTGAATTTTAGATCGTTGGGAAGCTAATTGAATTTCCTACTCAATGGCATGCTCTAAACTTAAAAATGATGAGTGTTTAAAAAATTTCATATATGAATACTCATACACTAGGACTTAGATTATGCTAGGGAAGTACGGGGTGTTATAATATCTCCCCCTTAGGATCATTCATCCCCGAATGAAATTGGTTAAGTTGAGGGAACTAATCGACTTAGCTTACACACTAAATATCCATGTCTAATGCATGGAATGCATGACTGAACTGATTCATGAATGCACGACTGACATGAAAATATTGTGCAACTAAAACTAAGCATGATAGAGAAAAATCTTAAGAAGGTTTCGTACCTTATACTGATTTTGGATTCGCAGAGAAGAGATGAGGGTACTTTGTCTGTATATTTTCCTCGACTTCCCAAGTGGCTCCCTCAACGTACTGATTCTGCCAAAGAACCTTGACTAGTGGAACTTCATTGTTCCTTTGTCTACGAACTTGATAATCAAGAATTTCGACTGAAACTTCCTCAAAGGAAAGACTGTTCTGAATATCTAAACTTTCTAAGGGAATAACTATAGCTGGATCAGAAATATACGTTTTTAACGAGTCATGGAACAATTGGTGTACCGAGTCAAAATCTGAAGGAAACACTAGCTCGTAAGCTACCTTTCAGAAATTACTGAGGACTTTAAAGGGACCAATATATCGGGGACTGAGTTTCCATTTCTTAACGAATTTCTTCACTTCTTTAATGGTAGAGCTTTTCAAGTATACAAGATCATCGACCTCCAACTCGAGATCCTTTCTCCTTACATCTGTATATGATTTTTGTTAGATTTGGGTAGCCTTAAGCCTTTCTCTAATCAACTGACCCTTCTCTAACGCATCAAACACCAAGACAGGACCTACTACTATGGCCTCACCTACTTCAAACCAACCAATTAGAAATCTACATCTCCTACCATAGAGAGCCTCAAATAGAGCCACACGAATACTGGAATGATAGTTGTTATTGTATGCAAATTCAATTAAAGGTAAACGGTCATCCCAAATACCTTTAAAATAAAAATGCATGCTCTTAGCATATTCTCAAGAGTTTGAATAATACTTTCTTCTTGACCATCTATTTAAGGGTGGAAAGTTGTACTGAGGTGGACTTGGGTACCAAGACCATTTTGGAACGCATTCAAAAAATAAGAGGTAAATTGGTTACCTCAGTTCAAGATGATAGATAAGGGAACACCAAGCAACCTGACCAACTCAATGAGATAAAGTTGGCATAGTCCTTGGCTGAGTAAGAGGTATGGACTTGCAAGAAATGAGATGATTTAATTATCTTACCTACGATAACCTAAATAGAGTCATCCTGACAATGGGTACGAGGCAAACCTATCACCAAGTCCATGTTCACTGCTACCCAATTCCACATGGGAATAGTGAACTCCTGCATGGACCCACTAGGATTCTGGTGCTCAATCTTTACTTGATGGCATGCAGAGCACTTAGCTATAAACTCTACAAAATCTTTCTTCATCCCGCTCCTCTAATAGATCTCTGATAAATCACGGTACGTCTTTGTGGTTCCTAGATGAATAGAGTAACGCGCACTATGTGCTTTTGCAAGAATTTATTTCAGTAACTCATCTACACCAGGCACACACAATCTACCCTAACAATGCAAAATACTATCTCCTTCCTTGGGAGAAAACCTCTACTTTTTGATCTCTAATTGATTCTTTCAACTTAACTAGACTGGGATCTCTATCTTTCTTTTTCTTCAACTTAGAAAATAGAGATGACTCTGAGCTACTCTATACCCATACACTACTTTCTGCTGAATCGAGTAAACGGATACCTAGTCGGGCCAGCTGATACACTTCCTGAGCTAACTTCTTCTTACCATACTCAACATGAGCTACACTACCCATAAACATTCTACTAAGAGCATCAACCGCTACATTGGCCTTGTCCGAATGATATAGAACGCTTATGTCAAAATTATTCAATAACTCTAACTATCTTCTCTGATGTAAATTCAATTTTTCTGAGAGAACACATATTAAAGGCTTCTATGAGCTATGAATAGATCTACATACACCCCATACAAGTAATGCCTCCAAATAATTAAGGTAAACACTACTGCTGCTAGCTCAATATCATGAGACAAATAATTTTTCTCATGAGGCTTAAACTATCTGGTGGCATAGGCTATTACCTTACCTCTCTACATGAGGACACAACCCAGACCTACTCTGGATGCATCACAGTACACAAAAAAACTATTTGAACCATCTGATAGAGTAAGAACTGGGTCTGAGGTGAGTCGAGTCTTCAACTCTTGAAAACTCTTCTCGCATGAAACTAACCACTTAAACTTAACATTTATCTAAGTTAATCTTGACATGGGAGATGCAATAGAAGAAAACCCTTCAACAAACCAACGGTAATAGCCAGCTAAACCCAAGAAACTCTTGATATTTGATGGAGAGATGGGTTTAGGTTAGTTTCTTACCACTTTAGTCTTTTGAGGATCAACTCTAATGCCATTACCAAAAATAATATAACCATGAAAAGCCACTGATCTTAGCCAGAATTCACACTTACTGAATATAGCAAAACTCTAATGGGCTTTAAGAGTTTGCAACCCTATTCTGAGATGGCCTGCATGATTATTTTCACTATGCAAATTTACAAGAATGTCATTTATGAAGACTATGAAGAACTTGTTCAAGTACTGCTTGAACACTCAGTTGATAAAGTCCATGAAGGATGCTAGGGCATTTGTAAGACCAAGGGACATGACTAGAAATTTAAAGTGACCATATAAAGTTTGAAATGCTATTTTTGGAATATCACATTCTCTGACTCTAACCTGATTATAGCCTGATCCTAGGTATATCTTGGAAAAGTAACTAGCACCTTGAAGTTGGTCAAACAAATAATCTATTCTAGGAAGTGGATATTTATTCTTGACTGTGACCTTGTTTGACTGACAATAGTCTATGTACATTCTAAGAGAACCATCTTTCTTATGCATAAATAGAACATGTACGCCCCACGAGGAAATGCTGTGCCTGATGAATCCTTATCTAGGAAATCCTTTAACTGTTCTTTCAGCTCTTTGAGTTCAGTTAGATCCATTCTGTATGGCAGAATAGATATAGGATGAGTATCCGGGAGAAAGTCTAATCCAAAGTCCATTTCCCTTTTGGGAGGAACTCTTAGAAGATCTTAATGAAACACATCTGAGAATTCTTTTACTAATGGGACTGACTCAAGAGTAGGAGTTTCTAAGTTAGAGTCTTTGACTCGTACGATATGGTAATATATCCTATCGGTATCATCTTCCTGGCTCTAAGGTATGAGATCAACTGACCGCTAAGAGCAATAGTACTACTTCTCTATTCAAGGATGGGTTCATTTGGGAACTGAAAATAAACTATTCTGTTTCTACAATCAACTGAGGCATTATATGAGTAGATCCAATTCATGTTGAGAATGACATCAAAATCCATCATCTCTAACTCTACGAGATTCACTGTGGTAACTTTTTATGATATTGTGATCAGATAGTTCCTGTATACTTGCCTGGCTACAATGGAAACACCTACTGGGGTAGACACTAAAAAGGGCTCTGCTAGAGTTCCTGGACTTACTCCAAAATTGATAGCTATATATGGAGTTACAAAAGAAAGAGAAACTCCAGGGTCTAGAAAGCATAAACATATAAGTGAAAAACTTGCAACGTACCAGTAACTACGTTAGAAGAATTTTACTGATCTTAGTGGGACTGAAGAGAATATAATCTGTTCGAATGCTGACCACTGGTAGCACTGGAAGCAATACCCTGTTGAGTTAGGTGACCGGATAGAACTGACGACTGATGGGAGTTGCCCCTATTGGCGCACATCCCTACCCTTCTAAGCAACTACCTGACACTCCCTAATCTTATGGCTTGGCTTGCCACACCAGAGGCACACATCACTACACGCTCTACATTCACCCTGATAGTGTCTGCCATACTTCTAACATAAAGGATTGGTACTAGCACTGCTAACGCAAACCTGGGACTTAGATCCTGGTGCCCTGTCCCTATTGTTATTTGTAAATTTGGGTACTGGGCACTGGCTGAAAACGGTACTAGGGCTGAAGACCTCTGATGAAACTAAGGATTGTTACCACCTTCTGACATTAGCTGATTAAAATTAAAATTACCTATCTGAGCTCTCTTGTTTCCTCTCTCCCTCTCCTTAATATTTTTCTACTCTATCTATTGAGCATGGACCATCAGCCTAGACAAGTTCATCTCACTAATAAGTATTGGGGTCCTACACTCCTGACCATACTATCAGACACGCCAAACACAAACTTACTCATCTTGGACCTACTGTCAGCCATCACATGAGGAGCATATCTAGCTAACTGAATGAACTTTATAGAATACTCCATCATACTTATGCTGCTTTTCCTCAAATTAATAAATTCTAAAACTTTGGCCTTCTCAACTCTAATAGAAAGAACCTATCCAAGAAATTCATGGCAAACTCTTCCCATTCTATAGGCGCTGTATCAATACCTCTATCAAATTTCCACTACTTAAATTAAGTATAGGCTACATCTTGCAATTTATATACAGCCAACTCGGCACTCTGACTAGACGTCACCCAATAGCATCTGTGACCTTGTGAACTATTTCTAAGAATTCCTATGGATCCTCTTCGAACTTGGATCCCATGAAAGAAGGAGGATTCATCAAGGTTAAATCCTGAATTCTAGTTGCAATAGTATTTGCTACTGGGTTGTACATTCATTCTGTGCTGCTATGGAGTTTACTAGAGTAGTGAATGCAACGTTGAATTTTGTGTGACAGACATGCTGGTCTAGAGGATCTTCCTAGATGGGCTAAGGGGCTGGCTGAGTTCCTGTTTTTCTTCCATTCTTCTTGATAGGAATGTTCTGTAAATGGAAGGAGGAAACAAATTAGACTGAGAGTTTAACTTGAGCTCATTCTCAATCGCATGACATGAATACTGAAAGAAGGGAAACTTTTCCTAAATGACTTGTAGCCTCTCATCCATAAGTATAGTGTACTACACACACATGTACAAGACTCTACCTCTCATCCATAAGTGTGGTGTACTACACACCCATGTAGAAGACTCTACTCATCATGAATTTTAGAGTTTCTAGGACACTTTAAAACCATAGGCTCTGATTCCAAGAATGTAACAACTCGAGACTACCCCCTAGTCAATACATAGTGCTTACAGTCCCGAGGGACCGTAAGCTAACCTATGAGCTAGTACCTACTGTGAGCACTGGATAATATAATCATAAATTACAACAGAATAACTGAAGTGCCATAAGGTTTTAAATATCTAAATTCAAACTAAAATATAAAACTAGGATAAAAATTGTATGAATTTCATAAACTACTAATAAACTGAATAATTAACTAACTGTAATGTCTGAAAACCTCTATGACTGACTGAGAGTTAATAGGATAAGCCCCTAACTAACTCTACTTACAATAAAAATAAAGACATGAAATAATATAGTCTGTCCTCGGGTGATGAGGACTGACCCCTGCTACTGTACTGCTGAGAATCTGAGGGACTAAGTAAGATCCAGGAACTGAGCATCAACACCTTTGATATGAGACATCATAGCACAAAAGAAAGGTATGCGATCAGTACTTTAAATGTACTGGTATGCTAAATGAAGTAGGCTGATATGCATGGTCTCATGAATTGGAATGATAATAATTAACTGGACATACATGTAAAGCATGGAATACTAAATAAAGAGCATGGAATCTGTAGATACTGAAAATACAGGAAAATCTATAAATATTGTGGATGCATGAAAAAGCATATAACATGAACTAAGTAAAATTTGTAAACTAAAATACTAAAATAACTGCAATCTGTATGCTTTGGTCAAACAACACTAAGACTGAATAACTGAGTTGGGATTGTAACTCAGTCTATAGCTGAGATTGTGGGAGGTATCATCTAACCGATATTCCCCAATTTGAGCTAATTGGGGTCCAACCTTTAACTCCAATTTGAATGGTGTTAATACCATGCCATGGGTACTAACGCTGGTTGTGTGGATCCACTAAATTGATATCATGTCCAAAGGTCTAAGGGTGTCAAGGCTGCACTGATGGGTGATCCCTGTGAGATAGTCAAGCCTAATCTAACGGGTGACTACTCATATACTTTACTGGCTACATAGTTTTAGAATATAGGGACAACTACTAACAACTATCTATCTGACAGGGAAACCGCCATCCCTACACTCACTCGATGCTAAATCCTACTCCCAACTGAATGACACTAAAATGCTAGACTATTCTGAGTTTAACTGACTGTTCTGATAATGATCATCATATAATCTGAAGTTATTCTAAAGATACTGAGACAACATTAAGAAAAAAACTATGGTTTTGGGTATTCAATACCCCAGGACTCTAAGCAATAGTAGTAGCATGACACTAAAGCATTGAAGGACATAACATGAAGAGTCTTATTAAATCAATTGCTCTTGTAGGCATTTTATCAAACATTTATAGTTCATGATTTAAAATAATCATAGAATTACAAAAGGACCAACATAATTGACATGGAATTATCATGGAAAACAATGTCTTATTTAATTCAATAAATGATAACACTAAATCATGAGGAATCAAATAACAACAGTAACTTCACTAAAACATGGTATTAAATCAAAGTTCATGGAGATTAATGGATGAAATCATGATTTAAAATCAAATAACATAAAAAGACCATAAATTTATAATTAAAAAGGTTACTTGGGCTCCATGGATTAAAGAAATCCATGGATGAACATCTAACATACCTTAGCGGATGTATTTCTTAAAGTTCTTGGGAGAATCCCTTAGATTGCTCTTGGTTTCTTGAGTGCTATGGTTTGTAATTTAGAGAGAAAGGTCTAGAATTTTGGGGGAAATTAATAAAGAATGAACTTTTAAAACATTTTTAGGGCTTAAGCATTCTATCTGGGCGGATTAAAATAATGGGATAATAATCCAAGATGAAATATAAGATTTTCATGAAAATTTTCAAATTTGGGCCCCCGGCGCGATGCGTGCTATCGCGCCCTGTCATAGTAAACTGACAACTAGGAAACTAGTCTATTGTGTGATGTGGGGAAATTTCAGTCCTTCATTGATGGGACCTGGAAATTCTCCACGATGCCGCCGCAATACTAGAAAATGACAAATGCCAAATTGGCCTATGGCGAGACGCGACAAAATTGCTATAACTCACTAGATATTGATAATTGCTATTTTTAACCTCTCTGTGATGTTCTAATGGGTAAAATGATGGTATTATTTGTATGAAACATAAAATCACCATAACTTCTTACCCGGTTATCGAATTTTAGTGAATTTTATATCGTTGGAAAGCTAATTGAATATCCTACACCATGGTAGACTCTAAACTAAAAAATGATGAGTGTTTCAAAAACTTCATATATGAATACTCATGCATTGGGACCTATATTATACTAGGGAAATATGGGGTGTTACAATGCCCCTCCTTATCACGTCCCTAAACCATCTCAGCCTTCCTTCCCATATATTGTCCTTTATTGAAGCCACTCCCACCTTCTCCCAGATAATCTCATTCCTAAATCTAACCCCTTTAGTAAGTCCAAACATCAAATGGAACATTCCCATTTCTGTCACCTTATATTTTTGAATATGGGAATCTTGACTGGATAACTCTCCAATCCATACAACATGGCCGAACGGCACTCTGTAGAATTACCTTTAATCTTAAGAGGCACCTTTTTATAACACAACACTCTTGAGGTGAGCCTCCACTTCATCCAATATACTCCAATATGTTTAGAGACCTCCTCATCAATTTTCCCATTCTCCTGAATTATAGACCCAAGATACTTAAAATTATCTCTATTACAGACATCATGGGAATCCAACCTCACTACCAGTTCATCCTTCTTCCTCAAGTCACCAAAATTGCAGTCCATATACTCCATCTTAGCCCTACTAAACTTGAACCCCTTTGATTAAAGGGCTTACAAACCTCTAATTTTTTATTCACACCCCCTGCATCTCATCAATCAACAGTACATCATCCATAAATAAAATACACCAAGGTACCTCACCTTGAATACTTCACATCAACAAGTCCATCACAAACATAAATAAGAATGGACTAAGAATCGATCCCTATTGCAATCCTATCTCGACTAATAAATTCTCTTAGTATCTCCCTACTATCCTCACCCGAGTATTCCGTCTATCATATATTTCCTTAATAGCTCTAACGTATTGTATCAAAACCCATCTCACCTCCAAGTATCTCCGAAGAACCCCCCTAGGGACTTTGTCATACTCCTTCTCCAGGTTGATGAACACCATGTGTAAATCCTTCTTCTTTTCCCTATATTGCTCAACCAATATCCTCGCCAGGTGGATTGCCTCTGTCATTAAGTGACCAAGAATAAATCCAAACTGATTCTCTAATATAGTTATGGCCCATCTCTTTCTTCGCTCAATCACTCTCTCCCTAACTTTCATAGAGTGACTCAACAACTTAATACCCCTATAGTTGTTGAAACTTTGAATGTCACCCTTATTTTTATATAATGAAATCATCGTACTCCATCAGCCATCCTTAGCCATTCTTTCAATCTTGAAGATGATGTTAAAAAAATTAGTCAACCACCTTGAACCTGCCCTGCCTGTATACTACTAAAAATCCACCGAAATCTCATCAGGCCTCATCGCCCTATCCTTCTGTATCCTATGAATAGCCTCTCTGACCTTCTTAACCTTAAAACTTCTATGGTAACGGAAATCATGATTCTTCTCTGAGTGCTCCAGCTCCCCTAAATACTAAGAGCAACATAAATACCTAAATCATCGAAAAGTTAAGGATAACTGCTATGCATATAAAACTCAACATTCTAAGTAGAATTTTCTATAAGTCAATGTCTCCATTGAAACATAACCACAGTAATAAATCTACAATTCAGCCATCTAATATCCCTAGCTATAATAGAGATAGGCTCCCCGACAAAAGAAAATCGCTTATCTAACTAAACTAAATCCCAATAAATGAAATAACATTATTCTTGAATGTAAAAATAAAGCATAGAAAGATGAAAAACTTTATGAACAGCAGATAAATCAAGGGGTAATACTAACTCATAAGCTACATCCCTAATAGCTTAAAGTGTCTCAAAATGTCCAACACAATTTAGGCTAAGCTTACCCCTCTTCTTAAACCTCATTACACCCTTCATGTGTAAAAAATGAAAGATGACATGATCACCAACACTAAATCTCAATGCATAAAATCTATGATCCGTATAACATTTCTGCCCACTTTGAGCCGCTCGAAGTATATTCTGAAGGACTCAAACTCTATCAAACAACCAACAAAGCAAGTTCTAATCTCAAAAGCCTCAAACTAATTGACTAAAGAGTGATAAATCCTACCATCTAAAGCCTCTAAAAATCTATCTCAATGTTGTCATGGTAGCTATTATTACATGCAAAATCTACCCAAGCCAGACGTTGCTCCCCCTAACCTCCAAATTATTTAAAATAAGCATAAATCATATCCTCCAAAATTGGAATAGTCTATTCTGACTGCCATTCGTATAGAGCTAAAAAGTTATACTAAGATAAACTCGGGTACCCAAATTCTCTTAAAAAGTCTTCCAAAATTAAGATGTGAACACTAAGACTCGATCTGAGATGATAGACACTAGCTCACCATGAAGACAAACTATCCCTTAAATGTAGATACGGGCCAACATCTCAGCACTTAATAAGACTTGAACTAAAATGAAATGAGAAGATTTGGTCAATGACTCGCATGAACCAAAAACTATTAGAACCAGAAGATGTATGAGGAAACCTAATCACAAATCCATAGTGATCCATTCGTATTTCTACTCGAGAATGGGTAACCTCTAAAGAAACCCACCTGGTCACAAATGCTTGGTCTTCACTTAAAAGTAACAAAGGCAACGAGCTACAAAATCTGGTATATCAATCCTCAAACCACCCAACTTCTAATATTGCCTTAAATCATGAAATATCTTAGTCATTTCTGGATTGATGGAATACATGGAAAATGATCCTTCTCTAAAATCAATCTAATCTAGTTTTCTACTCTTGGTATTTAAACTCAGCCCACAATTCTTAAAATTCCATTTGAATCTAGTGATGTTTCCTTATCCTCGCCGCTCAACACCTTATCTTGAATCACCCTCAATCAACACTATACAACTGATGAGCTTAAATCTACTCCATCAAATAAGACATAGCCTCTACAAATGCCAAAACACACTTCGGTGTTGAAATATCAAGTCTAACCATCTAGTTAGCTAAAGACTGAACATCTAAGAATATGGGTATCTCCTGGGTTAAAATATGCACGAATCTTCCCATGCTAGTTGACTTACGGCTAAAGGAATCTGTAACCATATTAGCCTTGCCTTGATGATAGAGAATAGATATGTTATAATCATTATGCTACTAAGTCCAATGATACTGCCTCATATTAAGATCCCATTGGGTGAAGAAGTATTGAAGGCTATGATGATCCGAGAAAGCCTTACAACTAACTCTATATTTGTAGTTTCTCCAAAACTTCAAACAAAAAACAATTGTGCACAACTCCAAATCATGTGTCGGCGAATTCCCCTTTGGGGTTTCAACTGACGAGAAGAATAAGCAATCACCTTACCCTCCTACCTCAACACAATACCTAACCTAACATTAAAAGTATTACAAAAATGGTAAAACCCATTCCCTCCTTGAGCAAATTCTCAATAAGAGTTGAAGTCAACAAATCCTTGAGCTTTTGAAGACTCGCCTCACAAGCATTGAACCATTGAAAGGAAATCTTCTTTTGAGTTAATTTGGTCAATAAAGCTGTACTAGATAAAAAACCATCAATAAAGTGTCGATAATAGCCTGCTAAAAAAATAAAACTCTAATTTTTAGTAGAAGAAGTAGGCCTAGCCCAATTACAAACTGCTTCAATCTTAGACAAATCAATCATAATACCATCTTTGCTAACCACATGACCCAAAAATAAATAGATTACAACTAAAACTCATAATTACAAAATTTAACATACAACTTCTTATTCCTCAATCCATAAATACTCCTCAAGATCGGTCTTACTCCTAAAATAAATCACTATATAATACCTAAATACAATGACATCATAGTAGAGATATATCCAAAATACCTAGTTCATCAACTCCATGAACGTTGCTAGTCATTGGTCAGCATAAATATAATGACCTGAATTTTGATGAAATATGTGAAATATATGTTTTTGTGTAATTTGGATATACCCTTCCCCATATTTGCAATATGGTATTTCTAGGGTGTGGAGTTTATCGGCATAGTTGCCACTGCCTTTTGTTGTCGTTTATGTGATTTTGTGGGTTTTGGTAGCTTTGAGAGCCTTATTGTGGACTTTTATGGTTATATTATAGATCCATAGGATGGATGGTTGAACGGACTACACCAGTAGATTTGAAATATCTATTTTAGGTTGGTAATATATTTGGTGAAATTTTATGACTTTTAAATATCATTTTGACCCTTCGATTAGAAAATTATGATTTAACATATTGGTGGTCAACATTTTGAAAATGAAGTCTTTTTGAAAATTTGATCTCCATTGAGTCTAGAGAGTTGAATTTGATAGGGTTTCATTGTTAATTTACATTCATGGGATTTTGGGTGAATCTGTAGGTGCCCAGGGTGACTTGGATTTAACCAAATCCCCAACTAGTGCACCCATTTTTTGGTGCACCCACGATCATAAAGTCAGTGTCGCGATCGCGATTGGGCCAGCAGAGGTGATGCTACAATTGCGACCCTTGTTTGTGCTTGTAACACCTCTATCTATTGGGATACCACAATAGTGACCCAATATATGGGATCACAGAACCTGAGTATATATATACCTGGTTTTAATATTTTTTACCATTTTTGAGACTTGGATCTTAGGGTTTCATTGTTTTGATAAAATTTCCCCATTTCTAATCTTGGATAAGCTTCATTACACTCATTTCAACTAATATCTTCGATCTTTGTCATTAGATTCTTATTTTAATTTGAATTTAAATGTGGAAATTAGGGGTTTTGGCCTCAAAGGACCAACATTGTATTTCTTCATATTAAACCCTAAATACATTTCTTTTCACTTAATAATGTTCCTAATCTTACAATTATTATTTTTTTCTCAAATTCATCTCCAAAATAACTTCTACTCATAAATTTTAAAATAGATTTTAAAGGTTTTACCTAATAAAGTTTAAAAATAATTTTTCTTCAATTTGGACATCATTTTAACTTATTTTTTCTAGGGTTTTAAGCTATAGACTCCTAAAAATATGGGTAATATATTTTTGAAATAAAGTTTGGACTTTTTCCTTCTTATTTGCAAACTAGTTTCGGGGGTCTATTTTGACCATGACTATAAATAAGTCGTAATTAGTTTCGTTAGCTTCCCTTTAATACGTTGAATTTATATTTTGATGTTTTAGTTAAATTTGGGTCCTTTTGTGAGGTGTAATTCTTTAGGATTGAAGTGTAGAAAATTTGTTTCAACATCCGATTTAGGTTATGCCTTAAATCTTTTAGATTAGGATGGGTAGTTAGTTTGTATAAAAAATGCATATTATGAGTATGAGAACTAATCATAAATTTGGCTATCTTAATGTGTTCATCCTATGTAGGGGCATATATGTGATATAATTGTGAGTTTTAAGATATTATATGATATGTGTGACCGTGTGGGATCTTTTGTGATGTTGATAGCCTTATACATATATGAATAATTTTATTGTTTAAAAAATATGTTGTGGTACCATTTGTGAATTAGGATATATTCATACTTTATTGGCATACTAAACATGTGCAAATTCATGGATGATTGGAAAATAATGAGTGGATATTGGCTCATGTGGTTGTGGAAATATATCATTATGGTTGGTTGTGGAAATATATCATTGTGGTTGGCTGTTTAAATACATCACGTTGTTGGTAGTGGAAAATACTAATTGTGATTGGTTGTGTGCATTATATACATATATCATACTCATTCATGATATATTGATACCACCATGGCAGCACATGCGAAACACTAGAAATACATTTGATAAAACCTTCCCTGTGGGGTGTGTTGGGGAGCAGATATTATGATATCTTATAAACCCCTCCCCGAGGGATGTGCTGAGAAGGATAAATGATATATTAAATATGTACAGGTTAATGAAACCTCCATGGTTCATACTTTGGGAAGCTTTAGCTCTGTAAATGTATACAGAGACTGTGCAACGCACTTGGAGGTTATGCAAAAACCTCATGCATCATCATCATCATTCTCATTGTATTTACTTCATTATGCTTCTAATATCATTGTACTTCTATTTTAATTTGTTATTTATCTAATTTTTCTTTCTTACCATACTTGTACTTGATGAACTTGTGTACATATATTATCCTTCCTTGTTCAACTTGTATATAATGTATCGTATATTTGTGATCCTTTCTTATTTGTTGCAATATATGTGATGGTATCAAACTAATCGTGCAAACGGCCTGGGATACTATTGTGGGTATTTTTGGTTTACAGGTGATGTGCCCTTTGTGTGTATTTTGCATTTCATATTTTATACTTTTCTTGATCGTCCAATGATACCTACTAAGTACAAGTCGATCGTACTCGCTCTTACTATACCCTTTCGATAAAGATATGGTGCACCCCACATTGCTTGATTCAGGAAGTATTTGAATCTTTAAAGGTAGTGGGTAATTTGTAGGCATTTGGATGTCTTTTACTACCTTTTGTATAACTATATCATTAGTTTCATTTTGGAGATAGAGTTCCTCTTGTATTTTGATTTTCTAAGGTATTTTACTCAGATTCGAGTTCTACCAGATATGTTCCTATATAGTTGACAAAAGGTTTTAGGAGTTATGGGTGTAATGTTCAGTATATTCTTTTTATATTTATTATTCTTATATGGTTCGGCTTCATCCTAGAAGCCATATCCTGAGGGTTATTATTGTTTTTCCTCTTTGTGTATAAGTTTGGGTGATTGGCTTACTTGTCAAGGTTCATTGTGACAAGTTCCATCTTGACCCTTGGATTTTAGGTTGTGACAAATTGGTATTAGAGTAGCCAAGTTTATTGGTATCAATGGAGTAAGAATGGTATTCCTAATAGAGTCTGTCATAGTGGTACGTAAAAGACTGTATCTATATTCTAGAGGCTATAGGATATATTGGGAAAAACATCTCTCATTTTATCCCTTATCTTGCGAATTTATTTTATACCTTGTGTATAGAGTGGTGTCTTACACTTTCTGTACATATTGTGTTACGTAGATCTAGCGAGAGTACAAATATAGAGCCTTTTCCTAGAGGGAGAGCCAGGAGTTGTGGACAAACTTGAGGGAGTGGACGAGTATGTGGATCAACCCCATCTAGGAAGAGTTCTAGGGGACTCTCCCCTGAGTCCCAGGTTGAGCATATTAAGGGTGCAGGTTTAATTTGAATTCTTTAGAGTTCGTTCACCCATGTTTTGGCAGGGTCCTTGGTGCATTTACTGACCCGCTTAGAGAGTTCTCCTTTTGTTATTCCAGGTGTTCCTCCAGTTTAGATTGTGGATCCTTCAGTTGTACCTGTTTCTATTTTGGGTACTCTTTAGACCCTTAGTACTATTCCTACATTACCTCCAACATCTACATAGTATTCTTGTTCATGAGTTTAGTCTTCATCTATCTAACTCCCCTAGATGGGATCTCAGCATGCCAGAGTCACCATGCATTCTCGAGGTAGAGATTTCATAAGCTATTGTGGGTATCATTTGACACAACCCAAACCTAGGCTTAGTCATATCGGTCATCTCGAGTCAAACCAGGACCGAAGACCACACCTAATATCCCACTGTAACTGCCCTACACCCTATGTTTGTTGAATTTCAAACATATAACAAAATAAAACAATAATAATTAAAAAGCATTGAATAAAGTCTATAATCATAATCCAACAACCTCAACCAATTATCCAACTAGTGCCAACCCCTCCAATACCAAGCCTGACACCAATACCGGCAATGCCCATACCCATAGTAGTCAGACATCCCCTCTAGCCAGAATCAATAACATCTAGTCGGGACATACCCCCGACTATATCCAAAGCCAAACAAAAGAAAATAACAATAATAAGAGAAGTCCATATCATGAAATGGAGTCTTCTGGAATACGGAAGTTAACAATTTTAGTCTGACTCAACGCAGTCCCCGAATCCATGTCACTGAGAAGGAGGAATGGTAGTACGGCTGGTTCCTACATCGTGTGGGGATACAGTGCAAGAAGATGGTTAGCAAAGTGAATGCTAGCATGTACTCAGGGATAAACATAAAATAATGCCATTATTCAAAACCAAATTAAATAACCTTATGCAATCACACATATAGCTACATATTTTATTTCGGGATAGGGAACTTGGTTTAGAATGCAGTTAAAACCTTAACCTAGACTGCATAGCTCTGAGATCATAAATATCCATCCACGGGCTATATAGGTTCAACTCCCCTTGTAGAAAGGGCCCCAGTAAGTGTTAGCCGCACAACCCGAGAAAAAAACCTGAGATGACTAGTACATCTTAAAAAATATAAGTGTGACATTATCCACAAGGTCACCATAACCAAACCTCACATCAGTAAACATAAGTTTCTAGTATTGGTCCCCCAGGACCTCCACTATTCATGGATTTGCTACAAAAACCCCATTAAGCCCATATTAAAAACATTTACACATTCCAACCATTTAACAAGGATTCTTTTAGTTAGGCATTAACCATTGGTATCATCATGCCAATATTAGAGCTTGCAAGTCTATCCTTTTATCCATATAGAAACCACTAAACCAAGTTGACTCCAAAGTTTCCGATTAAACCAAGATCATGGCCACCAAGGCCCTTCCAAGATATTTAAAATCAACAAAACCAATTTATGTTACATTACCATTAATGCAATGCAAGGATACAAAGAGTAGTCAAACCATGTGACAAAATCATTCTCATTGGCATTTTAACAAACAGTTTGAGGGAACATAAGTTTCAAAACCATAACCAAGCAACTTGGAGAATTCATAAAATCCCAAAATCTATTTAACATCAACATACATCCCACAATGTAAAAATCATACAAAAAGGATGAAAGAAAATGTAATTAAATAATTAGAAATGTTATTCAACCGTTAACATCAAAGACCCACAACCATTATTTCAAACCATACAAATATTATGAAATTCATACATTAAAACACATGCTCTTTGTAAAATAACAATGAGGGAGGAGTAACATGCCTTAGACACCAAGAAAGACAGAGAGAATCACTCTTGAAACCCTTAAGTAATTATCTTGAAGAAACCCCAGCCCCTTTCTTGAACAAAGAGTTTGAGATATTTGTAAGAGTGTTTGATTGGGAATAATAGGTTAATGAAGTCCCAAAAAGTGTTTTATGTCGTGGTATTAAAGGGTTTTAAAGAGGGAAATCTCCAAAATGCCCCCAACTTAAAACTATAAAATTAGTGTAGGTGGTTAGGAGTCGACCTTATGACTTATGACAACAATATACGACACATAAAATTGAGTCATCACCAAGATAGTGAGTTGGATATCGATGCACTATCCATCATATGACTCCCTGACACCAACTCTTGACTCGACCATAGGACTTGTATGGTCTAATCATACACAAGATAGAATTTAAAGGGATTGACATTTGAGAACATACAACTTCTCATGATTACTCAGAACAGATCCTCACAGCTCTTAGTGAAAAACTTGCACTCAGAGCCAAGTCAAGTCACTATGTTTCTAATTTGATGAAGGACCGTCCAAACAATCTGTCACCACACCTAATGAACCATACCACCAAATAGTAACCATAACTGAACTCTAACCACCACCCATTAGACTCTTTATGACTACGATCACCTGACCCGTACTCACATTATATGACTCATCTGGTTAAGTCGTTAATGGGATAGTGAGATTAATTTTTAGGAATTTTTCAAGGGCCAAAAGACAGGGTGTCTCAATTCTCCCCCACATGGATCATTCAACCCCGAATGATAAGACAAGGCATTACAAGCACAATTTGGACCCCACACTCCACTACTATTATGTTTAACTAAGTTAGAAACAATGATGCCAAGAAAATTTTTCAATATACAGATAACAAAGAAAAAAATGTAGATGTTAAGAACAACACATACATCAAGCGTGAATTTACGAAACGGGGAATAGGAATGATACTTGGACTTCATATCCTCTTTAACATCCCACATAGCCTCCTCCACCATGTGGTTCTTTCATAGAACCTTTATCAAGGCCATATTCTTGGTCTGCATCCAATAAACCCATCGATGTAATAGCTCAACTGGGACATTTTCATAAGATAGAGAGTCTGAAATACCAATATCCTTGGTAGGCGCAATTTGCAATGGATAACTCATACACTTCCTCAACATAAAAACATAGAATACAAGGTGAATGAAGCTTAAACTAGAAGGAAACTCTAACTTATACACAACATTGTCAATCCTCTTTAAAACAAAGTATGGACCAATATACCAGGGACTAAGCTTGCCCTTATTCCCAAACTGCATCACTCCTTTTATAGATGACACTTTCAAGAATACCTTATCCCTAACCTGAAACTGTGCTTCCTTTTCCTAATTTCCACGTAGGAATTTTGGTGAATTCGGGCTACTTTGAGCCTATATTGTATCAATTTTACCTTCTCCATGGCCTAGTGAACAAAGTCCAAACCAAACATCTTCACCTCACCAATCTTGAACCACCCAATAGAAGATCTACACTTCTCACCATACAAGGCCTAAAACGGCATCATTCCAATACTAGAGAGGTAGATAATGTTTGAATAGTTCTTTCTACTTGGCCATACTATAGCAGGTGGAAAGTAGTGCTAAGACAAAACTTGGTCCCCAAGATTTTTTGAAATAACTAAAAAACTTAAGATGAAAATTGCATACCATGATCCGAGATAATAGAAATAGGTACCCCATGTAACTTCACAATCTCTTGGAGATACAACCTTGCATAATCCTTAGCCGAGAAATTTGTCCTCACTGGAAAAAGTGAGTAGACTTTGTTATCCTATCCATGATGACCCAAATCAAGTCAAACTACTTCTGAGATCAAGGAAGATCGGTAAAAAAATTCATGTTGATCACTTCCCACTTCGACACAGATAACTCAATTTCTTGATACTATCTTTCGGGCATCATGTGCTAAGCCTTCACTTATTTCCAGCCAATATACTTAACCACCAAACTAGCCATATCCTGCTTTATATTATTACACTAACATATATCCTTAAGGTTATGATACATTTTTGTCGAACCAGGTTGAATAACATTATGTTACTCATGCACCTCAGCCAAGATCCTTTCTCACGAACCATCTATATCAGGAACACATAAACTTTCTTCATAGCATAAGATACAATCACCAAAAAATATCAAAGGCCATAACCTTTCACCCACTTACATCATTCTTGTTCCTCATCAAGATTATATCTAACACTTGCTTCTCTTTTATTTAAGGACCAAGAGACGACGGTGCCACCTATTTTACAACTACACCACCATCCTTAAATTCTAAGTGACGAACTTCAAGATTAGCCAGACAATGAATATCCTTCGAAAAATATCTTTTATCCTTATCCATATAAACTACATTCACCATGGATAATCTGCTAAGAGAATTAGAAACCATGTTTGTTTTACCTTGATAGTAATGAAGACTCACATCAAAATCCTTGAGAAGCACAAGCTATCTCCTTTTCTTAGGGCTAAGCTCTTTTTAAGTAAACAGATATTGCAGTCTCTTATGGTAGAAAAAGTTAACCACGAGCAGTCCATACAAATATTGATGCCAGATTTTTAATGAGAACACCTTTACTAATAATTCCAAGTCATAAGTTAAATAATTCTTCTCATGCACCTTCAACTGTATAGAGGCATAAGCTATCACCTTGATATATTGCATCATATTTCAACTAAGCCCTACACGTGATGTATCTGTAATACCTCAAGAAATTTTTCATTGAAATTTTATGCGTAAATGTGTTGGGTTCTATCTTCTAAAATGAATCATAAATTTTTCATATGGAATGTCTTAGATTATGACCCACCATTGCGTAGAGTATTGAATAATATTATCAATAATATGTGGATCATCCAAAATGAACACCCGAGCGACGAGTTATGAACATTCTGATCGAACCGTGAATAGTAGTGAATGGTAAAATGTGCAGGAAAAAGTACTGAGACCTGGCGTATTTTTGCTCCAACTTTAAACAATCATAACTCCTTGTACATAATGATCTGAGTGATATACTATATATCAACGGAAATCTCTATGAGTCCTCTTTCAAATGAAAATTGTTTCATCCAATTTGTCTATCGGAGCAAAACTTTATGGTCGATCTACTTTAGCTTATCAAAAGCAAATTTTTGGGTCAACTTCAAACTTTCATAACTCCTCATACACAATGATGTGGGTGAGAAAATATATATCAATGGAAATATAAGAGAGTCCTCTTTCTAATAAAATTAGTTTCATCAAATTTAGATATCGGAGTAAAACGTTATGATTGATCTACTTCAGACTATCAAAACAGTCCACCAAAGGACAGATTCAAGAATTATTTGATTTTGTAAGGGCGTTTTGGTCGTTCCTCCTCACCCAAAATCCATCCAAACCCTATATTAAAGCCTATTAGATGCATTATATATTATATTTCATCAAATTCTTCCAAAAAGAAAATCCTAAGCTCCTACATCCAACTTTAAGAACCTCAAAAGTTTACCATTAATTCTACAAATTTATTCAAGATTCCAAGTTCCTAGTTCAAGAACTCCAAGAACTATCATTCAAAGGCACGATTAACATCTCAAAAATGAGTATTGATCTAAAGTTTATCTTGAAGATATGTGGAGTTTTTCAACAAGAACTCTCTTTCGTTCTTTTGCCTAAAAGTAATTTTCTTTACAAAGGCATAATTTTTGTTTGATTTTTATGAATTTGAAGTATAAACCCATATATCATGATGATTAGTATGAAATCTTGATGTTTATGATGTTTAAAGATGAATTTACATGTGTGGAGATATAAAGCATGAATGTTGAATGATATTTATCATGATTTTTATATTTAGGTCATGAATCGCCATTAGAAATTGTGTTTTTTTGAGAAACTGTGTGTTGTAAGCATGTTGATGTTGAATATTTGAGATATTTTGAATGATTTGACCTTTTGATCTTAATGGAGTTGTTTTGAACTCGAGTGTGAAAGAAATCCACAACGTGGTTGATTTTGATAGATGGGAAGCATGATGGCACCCGATGTATATTTATATATTACTGAAATTGTTTTGTTATGGATTGTCTTTGAAATGATCTGAGCTAAGTCCGGGAGAAATCTTTAGCATCGAGTGGGAGGTATAAAGTGACCTTACTTCCCTAGAACTACGTGCCTCTATAGGATTGAGCCTGAGGCTGATTTATATAGTGATCACTAGTTTGTATGGATTTGATATCGATAGTCCTACTCTGATAGAAAGGATAGGACGGCTCTCCCCAACGTGGGTTGTACGTTGTACTCCATGTAGCTCACATGGTTTATGTCGGTTATAGGATCTCCCAGTGTATATGTGTTTCCTTGTGTCTACGGTGAATGATGCAGTGATTTCAAAGTGGACTAGTGAAAGTTATTCTTTCAAAAGGTTTAAATGATATTTACATTATGAGAATTGATATTCTTGATGAAGTGAAAGCGATTGACAAATTATATGATGACTCACATGTGTTATTGTACTTATTTCATCCTCTCATGATTATGATGATTTTCTTCAAGCTATGTGAGTTTTTCATATATCTTACATATTTCTTATAAATATTTATGATGATAATGTTTTTAAAACTGCATACACCCCCATATACTCGGTTCTTTTCCATGGTACTGACCCACATCTTTGGATGTGAGCTGCATTTTCTTGGAATATTGGTTTAGGTGCTCAACTCCAGGTTTGACAGTGATTCTTTGGGCACGCTGTTCTATATCCTCTATTGTGGTGAGTCCTCTTACTTCGAGGACGTGATGTCTGATATTGATTTCACAGAATTGTTTACATTTGATATCTGAGTATGAGTTAGTTGGGGCATGTCTCAATGTCTTCCTAGTTTTATTAATTTTCGTAGAGGCTTCTCAGACTAGTATAGACATTGGAAGTTGACTAATAAGTCGTATTATGTTATCTTTCTAAAATTGTTTATTCTTGGATGATGATTACTCTGTTGATATTTGAGGGTTATTTATAAAAACCCCATTGATTTTTGTTGAAATAAATGAAAATGGCTCAAAGGGTTAGCTTGGGGCTACTCGTAGCCTCAAGAACTGTGTGACACTCCGGGACCCATTTTCTGGGGCGTTACAAACTTGGTATCAGAGCCTAAGGTTTTAAGGTATCCTAGGGAGTCTGACAAGCAGCGTTAGGTAGAGTCTTGATCATCAGTGTGTAGCGCACCACATCTATGAGCAAGAGGCTACAAGACATAGGAAAAAGTGTGATTCTTTCTTTCAAAAGTCTATCGTTCCTAAAGTGTCTATCTCTGCTATTGATTCGTGCTCTCCTCTTTCAGAAATATGCCTCCACATTGAGCGAGAGGAAATAATGATGGTCATCAACCTCAACCCGCTGACCCATTAAATGAAAACATATCTCATGCTTAATTTCAAGAAGCCTTTCAAGCGCTGGCCTAAGCTATTACTGCAAATGTTCAGGACAACCTGGCCCTGGCTCCACAGAAGCAGGGAGGTGATTCAGCTGCTGCCAGGATCTGTGACTTCATGAGAATAAATCTGCTAGAATTCTATGGGTCTAAGTCTAATGAGGATCCACGGTTGTTTTTAGAGTAGGTGCGAAAGATTACTCAGGTGATGTATGTATCTGAGGAACATAATATGGAGTTAGCTGCATATACGTTAAAAGACCTTACTTATGACTGGTTTGTTGCTTGGAGGAAAGGTAAAGGTAAGGGAGCTATCCCTACAACTTGGCAAGAGTTCCAAGATGCATTCTTAGATAAGTTTTTCCCTTTGGAGATGAGGGAGGCAAAGGTGGAAGAGTTTATGAACCTACGACAGGGCTTTACAACTGTTAGGGAGTACTGTCTAAAGTTTAATTAGTTGGCCAAGTATGCTCCTGACTTAGTAGCTGATAATATGGCTAGTATGAGTAATTTTATGACTGGAGTATCTAGTTATGTGGTTAAGGAGTGTAGGTCTGCTATGTTGAATAGTGAGATGAATCTTTCTTGGCTGATGACTCAAACCCAACAGATTGAGGTAGACAAGATTAAGGAGAGAGATAGAATGAGAGGGAATAAAAGAGCTAGGTCTGAGTAGAACAGATAGGTTAAGACTAAATCATAAAGAGGGAGTTGCCCTTAGTATTAGGATCATTCGTCTATGCCAGAACCATCATCTGCTAGTGGTCCCATGTCTAGAGTTAGGCAGGAGCAAGGTAGCATGTCATATGCATCCAGGTCCCAGTACAGTGCTGGCAGTAAGCCAAATCGTCCTTTGTGTCCTAAGTGTGGTAGGGCACATTTGGGTGAGTGTTAAGGTTAGAAGAGAGGTTGTTTCCGGTGTGGTGACATGGGTCACAGATTTAGATATTGTCCATAGGATGGACAAGGGCGTCGTGACTATTGCTCTCAGACCTAGACTCAGACTGTTAGTGCTTCAGTTCCAGCGACTCACCCAACCTCAGCTCAGTGCACCTCTTCTAGAAATGCTGGCGGGCAGCGCCAAAAAAGATTCTATGCTTTACCATCCCACCAGGAACAAGACGACTCTCCTGATGTTGTTACTGGTATGCTTTGTATATTTCAGTTTGATGTGTATGCTTTGTTGGATCCTAGATCCAATTTTTTATATGTTACACCTTCAATTCCTGTGAATTTTGAAATGAGTCCTGAGATTTTTCCTGAGCCTATCCTAATTTCTACCCCAGTAGGTGATTCGATTGATGCCCAGAAAGTGTATAAAAAGTGTCCTTTTACCGTTCTTCATAGAGTCTTGTTGGCTGATCTGATTAAGTTAGACATGGTAGATTTTGATGTGATTCTGCATGGACTGACTGTATTCTTCTTATGTCTCTATTGATTGTCAGACCCGAGTGGTCAAGTTTCAGTTTCCGGGTGCATCAGTGTTTGAGTGGTCTGGGAATTCTGTGTCACCAAGGAGTTATTTTATCTCTTACCTCAAAGCTAGAAAGCTTATTTCCAAGGGGTGTATTTACCATTTGGTTAGAGTCAAAGACACTAAGTCTGAGACTCCAACTCTCCAGTCAGTTAACGTCGTCAATGAGTTTTCTGATGTCTTTCCGGATGATCTCCCAGGGATACCTCCTAATAGAGAGACAGAGTTTGGGATTGATCCTATTCTCGATACTCAGGCCATTTCTATTCTGCTTTAACGTATGGCCCCTGTACAACTTAAGGAGTTGAAAGAGTAACTCAAAGATCTACTAGATAAGGGTTTTATAAGGCCCAGTGTTTCTCCTCGAGGTGCTCCTGTGTTGTTTGTGAGAAAGAAAGATGGCTCTTTGCATATGTGCATTGATTACCGCCAACTGAATAAAGTCACCATAAAAAATAAGTACCCCCTTCTGAGAATAGATGATTTGTTTGACCAATTGCAAGGTGCAAGTTATTTCTCAAAGATAGATCTTCGTTCCGGCTATCATCAACTCAAAGTTAGGGAGTGTGACATCCCAAAAACCATTTTCCAAACTCGTTACGGCCATTTTAAGTTACTTGTTATGTATTTTGGGTTAACTAGTGCCCCAGTAGCTTTCATGAACCTCATGAATCCAGTTTTCAGATTATATCTAGATATGTTCGTCATAATGTTCATCGATGATATACTGGTGTAATCTCATAGTGAGGATGAGCATTCTTATCATCTTCGAACTGTCTTACAAATACTTAAAGATCACAAGTTGTTTACCAAGTTCAGTAAGTGTGAGTTTTGGTTAAGGCCAGTTACTTTTCTGGGTCATATCATTTCTTTCGAGGGTATTACATTTAATCCCCAAAAGACCGAAGATTTTAAAAATTAGCCTAGACCTATTTCTCCAACTGATATCCAAAGTTTCCTAGGTTTAGCTGGCTATTACCGCTGTTTAGTTGTGGGTGTCTCCTCTATATAGTCTTCTATGACTCAGTTGACCCAAAAGAAAGTGAAGTTCTTGTGGTCCGAATCTTGTGAGAAGAGTTTTTAGGAGTTGAAGACTCTACTCACTTCAGCCCCTATTTTGACTTTGCCTGATGGTGTTGATGATTTTGTGGTGTACTGTGATGCTTCGAGAGTTGGATTGGGTTGCGTATTCATGCAGAAGGGTAAGGTGATGGCTTATGCTTCTAGAAAGTTGAAACTCCATGAGAAAAATTACCCCACCCATGACCTTTAGTTGGCTATTGTTGTGTTTGCTTTAAAAATCTGGAGACACTATTTGTATGGTGTCCATATTTATGTTTTCACTAGTCATAAGAGTCTGCAGTATGTGTTTACCCAGAGAGAATTGAACCTTAGGTAGAGACGATGGTTAGAATTGTTAAAGGAATATGATATGAGTGTGTTGTACCATCCGAGCAAGGCCAATATTATGGCGGATGCCCTAAGTAGAGTGTCCATGGGTAGTGTTTCGCATGTCGTAGAAGGTAAGAAATAGTTGGCGCATGATGTACATCATTTGGCTAGATTGGGGGTTAGGTTGTTTTACTCTGCTGAAGGTAGTATAGAGGTTCAGAGTAGTTCCGAATCCTCCTTGGTTTCGGAAGTGAAGGAAAATCAATACTTAGATGCTAGTTTGGTCAGACTGAAGGAGTCAGTCAAGGACCAAAAATTAGAGGTTTTCTCCCAAGGGGGAGATGGTGTGTTGAGATTGCAGGGTAGATTGTGTGTCCCAAATGTTGATGATATGAGACAGAGAATTATGGCTGAAGCGCATGGGGCGTGATATTCTATTCATCCTGGTGCCACTAAGATGTACCGAGACTTGCGAAAAATCTATTGGTGGAGTGGAATGAAGAAAGATATAGCAACATTTGTAGCTAAGTGTGCTACATGCCAATAGGTTAAGGTTGAACACCAAAGAACTGGTGGTATGATGCAAGAGTTTAGTATTCCTACCTGGAAGTGGGAAGAGATAAATATGGACTTCGTGATTGGTTTACCTCCTTCCCGACGCCATCATGATTCCATTTGGGTTGTGGTTGATAGGTTGACTAAGTCTGCTCATTTCTTTCCTGTTCATACTTCATATACTGCTGAGGATTATGCTAGATTGCATATCCGAGTGCTAGTCAGACTGCATGGAGTTCCCTTGTCTATCATTTCAGATAGGGGTACTCTGTTCACTTCGTAATTTTGGAAAGCGCTATAGAAAGGTCTTGGTACCCAAGGGCTTTTAAGTTTTGCTTTTCATCCACAGACCGATGGTCAGGATGAGCGGACCATCCTTACCTTAGAGGATATGTTGAGAGCTTGTGCACTTGACTTTAAGAGAAGTTGGGATGATCACTTACCATTGATAGAATTCGCTTATAATAACAACTTTCACTCTAGTATTGGCATGGCTCTGTTTGAAGCCTTGTATGAGAGGAAGTGTAGATCACCTATAGGTTGGTTCGAGGTGGGTGAAGTGACTGTGAGTGGTCCTAATTCGGTATTCGAGGCTATGGAAAAAGTTGACTTGATTAGGGAAAGGTTGAAAACTGTGCATAGTCGTCAGAAGTCATATGCGAATGTTAGAAGGAGAGACCTTGAGTTTGAAGTTAGTAACCTAGTGTACATGAAAATTTCATCCATGAGGGGGGTGAAGAGATTCAGAAAGAAGGGGAAGCTTAGTCCCAGTTATGTTGGTCCTTACAAAATTCTTAGCCATTTTGGTAAGGTAGCTGATGAGGTCGAGTTGCCTTTCGAGTTGTCCTCTGTTCATCCAGTAATCCATGTCTCCATGCTTAGAAAGTATATTAGCGATGCTGTGGTAGTGGATTCCTCTGTGAGTGCTGACATTCAAGAAAATCTTTCTTTTGATGAGATTCCTATTGAGATTCTTGATTTCAGTGTCCGAAGACTAAGGAACAAAGAAGTTCCATGGGTCAAGGTGTTGTGGTGAAACCAATCTGTTGAGGGTGCAACTTGGGAAGCTGAGGCGGATATGCAATCCAAGTACCCGCACCTATTTTCCGCGAACTCTGATCAAGCCAAATGTACCGTTCTTTCCTAAATCATGCACTTTTGATAAAAGTTGCAACAATTCACCTGTCATTTATTATGTGTTCAGCTGTAGTTTCTTGAATTTATGCATTCTATGTTGCATTCGTAGTGAGAAATGATGCGGTGATGTGTCTAACGAATGGTTTCAGTTGTATGATCTATTCCCTATCTAATCTTGGCATGTCTAGCATCATTCGAGGACGATTGTTTCCAAGGGGGGATAAAGTAATTACCCCGAGAAATTTTTCATTAAAATTTTATGCGTAAACGTGTTGGGTTCTATCTTCTAAAATGAATAATAAATTTTCTGTAGAGAATGTCTTAGATTTATCAAATAAGCTTTCCAACAATATGTGGATCATCCAAAATGGACACCCGAGCGACGAGTTATGAACATTCCGATCGAACCATGAATAGTAGTGAATAGTAAAATGTGCAGGTAAAGCACTAAGGCTTGACGTATTTTTGCTCCAATTTTAAACAATCAATACTCCTTGTACATAATCATCTGGGTGATCTACTATATATCAACGGAAAGATCTGTGAGTTCTCTTTCCAATGAAATTGGTTTCATCCAATTTGACCATTGGAGAAAAAAGTTATGGTCGATCTACTTCAGCCTATCAAAAGCGAATTTTTATGTCAACTTCAAATGATCATAACGCCTCATACACAATGAAGTAGGTTAGATACTATATATCAATGGAAAGATATGAGATTCCTATTTCTAATGAAATTGGTTTCATCCAAATTGTTTATCGGAGTAAAATCTTATGCTTGATCTACTTCAGACTATCGAAACAATCCACCAAAGGATAGATTAGAGAACTATTTGATTTTTAGGGGCGTTGTGATCATTCCCCCTCACACAAAATCTATCCAAATCCTATAATAAAGCCTATTAGAAGTATTATATGTTATATTTCATCAAATTCCCGCAAAAAGAAAACCATAAGCTCCTACATCCAACTTTCAGAACCTCCAAAGTTCACCCTTAATTTTGCAAATTTATTCAAGATTTCAAGTTCCTAGTTCAAGAACTCCAAGAACCATTATTCAAAGGCAAGATTAACATCTCAAAAACCAGTATCGATCTAAACTTCATCATTCAAGGTATGTCGGGGTGGGGTTTTTCAACAAGAACTCTCTTTAGATCTTGTGCCCAAAAGTAATTTTCTTTACAAAGGCATGATTTTTATTTGATTTTTACGAATTTGAAGCATAAACCCATATCTTATGATGATTATTATGAAATCTTGATGTTTATGATTTTTAAAGATGAATTTACATGTCTGGGGATATAAAGCATGAATCTTGAACGATATTTATCTTGATTTTGATATTTGGGTCATGAATCCCCATTTTAAATTTTGTTTTTTTGAGAAAGTGTATGTTATAAGCACGTTGATGTTGAATATTTGAGATATTTTCAATGATTTGACCTTTTGGTCTTAATGGAATTGTTTTGACCTCGAGTGTGAAAGAAATCTACAATGTGGTTGATTTTGATAGATGGGAAGCATGATGGCTCCCGATGTATATTTATATATTACTAAAATATTTTTGTTGTGGATTGTCTTTGAAATGATTTGAGCTAAGTCTGAGAGATATCTTTAGCACCGAGTGGGAGGTATAAAGCGGCCTTTCTTCCTTAGAACTACGTGCCCCTGTAGGAGTGAGTCTGAGGCTGATTTATATAGTGAACACTAGTTTGTCTGGATTTGATATCGATAGTCCTACTCCGATGGCAAGGATACGAAGGCTCTCCCCAATGTGGTTTGTACGTTAGACTCCATGTAGGTCACATGGTTTATGTCGGTTATAGGATCTCCCAGTGTCTGTGTGTTTCCTTGTGTCTATGGTGAGTGGTGAAGTGATTTGAAAGTGGAATTTTGAAAGTTATTCTTTTGAAAGATTTAAATGATATTTACATTATGAGAATTGATATTCTTGATGAAATGAAAGTGATTGACAAATTATATCATGACTCACATGTGTTATTGTACTTATTTCATCCTCTTATGATTATGATGATTTTCTTCGGGCTATGTGAGTCTTTCAAACATCCTGCATATTTCTTATAAATATTTATGATGATGATGTTTATAAAACTGCATACACCCCCATATACTCGGTTCCTTTCCATGGTACTAACCCATATATTCAGATGTGGGCTGCATTTTCTCGGAATATAGGTTCAGGTGCTCAGTTCCAAGTTCGACAGCGATTCTTCGGGCACGCTGTTCTACATCCTCTGTTGTGGTGAGTACTCATGTTCCGAGGACGTGATGTCTGATTTTGTTTTCACAAAATTATTTACATTTGATAACTGAGTATGAGTCAGTTGGGGCATGTCTCAATGGCTCGCTGGTTTTATTAATTTTCTTAGAGGCTTGTCATACTAGTATAGATGTTGGGAGTTGACTAATAAGTCACATTTTGTTATCTTTCTGATATTATTTTATTCTTGGATGATGATTACTCTGTTGATATTTGAGGGTTATTTATGGAAACCCCATTGATTTGTGCTGAACTGAATGAAAATAGCTCAAAGGGTTAGCTTGGGGCTACTCGTAGCCTCAAGAATCGTGTGACGCTCTGGGATCCATTTTTCGGGGCATTACAGTATCACAATCGACCACAAATCCATCAGTTCCTTTAGGAAAAGTGAAAACTGGATTCAAAGTTAGCATATCCTTCAGCTCTTTGAAACTACCCTTACAAGCATTAGACCAGAAGAACTTCACATTCTTCTAAGTTAAATTAGTCAATGGGGCATTAATATTCAAAAAATTCTCCAAAAACCTCTTATAGTAGCCAGCTAAAGACAATAAGCTGTAAATATCGATTGGAGTAGTGGATATAGGAAACTTCTTCACCTCTACAACTTTCTGTGGATCCACTATAATCCCTTCTCTAGAAATGACATGACCTTGAAAAGTGACAACTTTAAACCAAAATTCACATTTCCAAAACTTGAGATACAACTATTGATCCTTCAAGGTCTGCAATAGAATGTACAGGTGATTAGTATGATCCACCTTGGTCTTAGAGTACACACAAATATCGTCTATGAACACAATGATGAACAATTCCAGAAACTGGTAGAAGACTTTTTCATCAAATCCATGAATGTCGTCAGAGCATTGGTCAATCTAAACGACATAAACAACAACTCAAAATGCCCATATTGAGTATAGAAGGCAGTCATAGGGATGTCCACCTCCCTAATATTAAACTAATGATACCCATACCGAAGATAGATCTTGGGGAAAAATTTTAAACCCTAAAGCTGATCAAACAAATCATCTATCCTTGGAAAAAATACTTATTCATTACTGTCACCTTATTCAATTATTGGTAATCAATGCACGTATGAAGGGTAATATCCTTCTTATGCACGAATAACATCATTGCACCCCACAGGGACACACTAGGATAGATGAAAACCTTATATAAAATATCCTTAAGTTGCTCCTTAAGCTCCTTTGACTCAATTGGAACCATTAAATATGGTATAATAGAAATAGGACAAGTCTTTAGAACAAGATCTATCCCAAAATAAATTCCCCTATTAGGAGAGATACCATGAAAGTCACCAGGGAAGACCTGAAGAAATTCATCCACAATTAGGATGAAACGCAAAGAAGGACCCTCCGAGTTAGAATCTCAACTCACACCAAATGATAGAGACACCCCTTAGAGATTAATCTTAGAGCTCTAAGATACGATATAAACTTTCCCTCAGGAGCTAGGGAACCATCCTCCCACTCAATAACTAGCTTATTAGGGAATTTAAAAACAACCTTATCGGTTCAACAACCTAGAGAAGCATAGCACCAGTGCAACAAATCTATCCCCAATATAACATCGAAATCAACCATGTATAATTCAAATAGATCCAGTAGAATCTCTAACAACCCACATATACCACACAACCCCTATAGTCTCTTTTAGCCAACATAGAGTCACCCATAAAGGGAGAAATAGAAAAATGTCCTAAAACACACTTGAGACTGACACCAAAATGCACAGCCAAATATTGGGTCACATAAAAAAGTGTGGACCCTACATCAAATAAATAGTAAACATCAAGAGATAAGAATTTTAACATGCCAGTCATGACATCAGGTAATGCCTCAAACTCCTAAAGGTAGTGGGAGAATAGAGATGGCTTTGACCAGTGCCAAAAGTAGATTGTGCACCTTTTTGTGTTGGAGTTGATAAAAAGGAAACCAAAACCTTCTTTTCCCTAAAAGCAACCTTGGCTATTGGATAGCTTCTAGCCATATGCCCTAGCTAACATTAGCTAAAACACTTGTGTTTTTCTTCATCAAAGTAACCCCGATGCAGTCGATGACCAAATCTATAAGAAGGATATGATATAGCTGACTGGGCCCTACAAGCATAAGAATAGGCACCTTGTTACCTAAAGTTTTCTCTCTATGGAAATGTCTGTCTCTCGATGGCTTTGGGGAGGGAGCACTAGCCTTCAAGTAAGTAGGCCACTTTCCAGCATCCCTCACACTCTATTTTTGGCCACCACCCTGCTCAAAAAATTTGAACTTCTTACTCTACCTCTCCCCTATATCAGTATGCGTTATTTTATCTTTCTTAACTTACTACATGTACCTAACCAACCTAGATATATCCATGTCTTTGTTCAACAAGGAAGCCTTACTCTCTAATATCAAGTTTAGGGATAATCTATAAGAAAACATCCTCATTCTATGCCTCATACTAGAAACTAAATCTTGAGCATATTGAGATAATTGGTGAAACTTTAAGGCATACTTGTTGTTTGATATCTGGCCTTGCTTTAGATAAACAAACTCTTTCTTTTTTGCTTCCCTCAGCTATTAAGGAATGAAGCAGTTTAGGAATGTATTAGATAAATCCTCTCATAGAGCTGACTCAACTTTATTGCCCCTTGACTAATTCTATTGCTCCGACCACTGGTATGCCATATCTTTCACTTGGTAGGAAGCAAACTCCATGCCCTCCATATTAGTGGTAGGGATAACATAGAATAAATTCTGCATCTCATCTAAAAATCCTTGAAGATCCTGCTCAAAGTTAGTACTAGTAATGGTCGGAGGGTTCAACCTCATATACTGGCTAATGTAGCCTCTAAATATGGAGTGACAGAAAAAGCACACTCATCCTAAGAATCTACCAACTGATCTAACATATGAATAGACTAACAAAACTCAACATTCGACACATCATCTTGAGGAGCTCAAGAAGGACTGGAGGGAATAAGTGGATCTCTAGAAGGGCAATCATGAAATAGACCCCTAGACTGGTTCTGGACCCCATTGTTAGGATGGGTTCCATCAACATTATCCTTGGACAGGACAGAGTAGTTTCTAAGAGCTTTAGATCTTTGAGGAGGCATGATCTAAAAATCGATAAAATGGGAAGTAGAGGAGAATTTGGGACATTAGACTCTGCAACTCAAAAATAAAAGACAAGAAAAAGAAACATTCCTTAATACCTCAGAGCATCTCCCTTATGAGTGTGGCTCACTACACGCTCTTAAAAGAGACTCTACCCAACACAACTTTATAGACTCCTAATTGATAATGAACCTAGGGCTCTGAAACTAATCTAAAGAGATCCAAACCAGGGCCTAGTTATTGTAGGCATCTCGAGTCCAACTAGGACTGGAGACCACCCTCATACCCAATCGTATCTACCCTACACCCTATGTCGGATGAATTCCAAACATATAACAAGATAAAACAATAATAATTCAAAGTCTATAATTATAATCCAACAATCTCAACAAAATATTCAACTGGTGCAAACCCTAATGCCAATACTAAAACCAAGACCGACACCACCCATGCCTATTATAGTCTGTCAAATCCTCTAGCCAGAAAAATAATATCAGATCAGGCCATGCACTTGACAATAGACACAACAAAACCAAAGAACATAATAATAAGGAGAAAAGTCTATGGACTGTGTAGCTCAACGGTCCTAACTATCCACCCATAGGTTATATGGGTTCATCTCCCCTACTGAAATGGCCTCGGTGCATGTTAGCTGCATGAATAGGAGAAAAAAATCCTTAGATGACTAGTACATCTCCAAAATTTAAGCTTGACATCAAGTATACGGTCACCATGACCAAACCTCATATCGACAAACATGAGTTTCAAATATTGGTCCCTTAGGACTTCCACTTTCCATGGGTTTGCTACATAACCCACTTTAAGCCTATATTGAAAACATTTACACATTACAATAATTTACCATGGAGTATTTTAGTTAGGTATTAACCATTGCTACCTTCACATAACACTTTTAGCCTACACGTCTTTCCTTTTATGACATACTAAAACCACTAAACCAAGTTGACTCCAACGATTCCAATTAGACAAAAATCAAGACCACCAAGGCCTTTCTAGCCATCTAAAATTATCCAGGCCCATTCAATTTCTAATACCATTTATGCAATGCAAGGATATCAAGAGTAGTCAAATTATGTGACAAAATCATTCTCATTGGCATTTTAACACACAGGTTAAGGAAACATATGTTTCAATACCATAACCAAGTCATTTGGGGAATCCATAATACCCAAAATCCTTTTACCATTAACATGTATCCCAAAATATATAAATCTTGCTATAAGTATGAAAGAAAACATATTTAAATCATGAGAAACATTATTAAACCATGAATATCCATGTAATACCCTAAATTTTCTTTAAGTCTAATTTTATCTTCAGAAGATTTAGGGATAGCTTACTAAGTGAATAATGTTTAAATCATGAGGAAAATTAAATTAGGTTTCCAACGATACAAATTTTGCCAAAATTAGGTATCTAGGTAAAAAGTTATGGATGTTTTAAAGAGAACTATCCGAACTGCCCAGGAGCTATGGGCAGGACAATGGACCATTGCACTTGCAACGGACCATTGCTCTGGCTGTCGTAACTAAGGTACAAAACCCATTCACTGCCCAAGTATGACGATCAGACCGATAGATCGTCGCCCAACCCATCGCAATTGAGGTAGTAACCCTACTTCTAGGCAATGTACGACAGGTCAGCCGATGGACCATTGAGCCTACGATGGACCGTCGCTCAATCTATCGTACACTTCCGTTCAGTGAATTAAAGTTATTTTCAAAAGGATATTTGGGTGTTTTTCCACCCTTTTTAACACCTATTTATATCAGATCAAGGCTCATAACTTCATATTCATCTATAACATCAAAAACTTGGGTTTCTTTCAAGATCAAGAAAACCAACAACTAGATACAAACCCTCTGCAAGAAAACTTAAGAATCAAACGTCACCATTCACGGACCTTTAATAAAAGTTAATCTGCTTAAAGATCCAAGCTTTTGAGGTATGTTAGATGTTTATTCTTCGCTTCCTTCCAACCCAATAAGTTCATGAATCCTTTTTAAAGTATAAAGATTGTATATTTATGAGTTTTTATGATTTATGTGAGTTGAAGTTCATGTTCATATTATTGTTGAGTTTTGATTCATGTTCTAGATTATAAGTTTCATGATTTAGTCCTAGTATGTGATGATTAGAGTAATTTTCATGAGAAACCCTTCAACTTGAATGTTGATTTTGTAACAATGTTAATTAGATATAGAAATTATTGTATAATCAAAGCATGCTCCCCACATGTTTAATAAAAGGTTTATGTTAAAAAGATAGTGACATTATAGCATGTTAATATGAAATTCCCTTTTATGTAAAAGTTAATGCATGCTAAGTATTTGTTGAAAGGTCTTAGTGAATGAATTATGATATGTTAGTATGCATACCTATTCATGTACAAGTTTATGACTTTCAAGTTCTTGATGAACTGCCTCATTGATTATATTATAAGTTGTTAACAATTGTCAGGTATTCAAGAATTGTCATGTCTTATTTATTTTTATGCTATCGAGTCCTGGGTTATTTAATACTCAGTAATTTAGCTGATTATCTAGAGCTAGTGTTAGTTTTCAAGATAATCTCAGTCGTGCCATGATTGGTAGAACTCAGTTAGTTATAGAACTTAGAAAGACTCAGTAATATTAGTAGTAGTCTATTCCAGCTTATTATGTGGTTCAGACCTCAATAGTATTCAAGTATTCAGTTCAGAACTCAGTAGCATTTAGTCAAATAATAGAATTCAGTAGTGACTAGGCTATATGACTCATATGGTCTAGTCGTACCAAAGATAGAATCCAAAGGGATTGACACTGGATGATATATGAATTTTCACAGTAACTCATAACCTATCCTTACGGATCTTAGTGAGCCACACTTACTTAAAGCCAAGGCATGTCACTAAGTTTCTGATTTAATGAATTATCATCCAAATGACATATCACCATACCTAATGACCTATACCATCTAACTGTAACCATAACAAAACTCCAATCACCACCCACTGGACTCTTTATGACTAGGGTCACTTAACTCGTACCCACATCATAAATTTATATGGTTAAGACATCTATAGGATAATGAGCTTAAAGATCTTGAATTTTTCAATGGACAAAACCCAAGGTGTTTTAATATGGTAGACAAGTGTAGGTAGCCTTATAGATTTAGGGTAGTGGGCCTTCTGGTACATTATTTTAGGGTGTCCATTAGGGCCTAATGGTATCTTTTTCTATTAAGGTAGGCCATAGAGTTTTCTTTGTTTGTGATGAGGTTATCTCTATGGCCGAGGACTATCCCCACTATATAATTAAATCTACTTTTATTGAAATTGTAAGAGATAGGGGTTTACCTAAAGTTTGAGGGATAGAAGAAGTGAGGCTCATGGTGGTAGTCATTAGGATACTCATTTGATTGGTGGTTGTAGACAATGCTATGTTATACCATCCAGACATGAGTTAGAGGCTTTAGATACTATGAAAATAGGTATTGTCCTCATTTGTTTCAGATTTGCATCTGTGTTATTTGATCTTGAGTTGACTTTCTCCATTGTGCCTGCATATTTTTCTTTCGCTTTTCATATCATTAGTGATCCTCTAGCTATGGATATTTATGTATCTACCTCAGTAGTTTATCCTTTAGTGGTAGATCAGCTGTATCAATATTTTAATATGACTTTTTCACTCGTGAGACTTAGGTAGATTTGCTTGTGTTAGATATGGTTGATTTTGATATTATCTTAGGTATGGATTGTTTGACTTCTTATCATGTTGTCTTAGATTATTATGCTAAGACTATGACCTTAGCTTTACTGGGTGTACCGAAGATATCTTAGAAGGGTGCACTTTATTTTGGTCCTAAGAGAATTATATCTTATGTTCAGGATCATAGATTGGTTGAGAGAGGATGTGTATCTTATTTGGGTCATATTCACGATACTAGTGTTGTTTTACCTACTTATTTAGATTATGTTTGTGTTGTCCATGAGTTTATGGATGTGTTTTCTATGGATTTTCCTGGTATTCCTCTGTATCATGATATTGACTTTGCCATTGATGTTGAGTCGGGCACCAAACCTAGTTTGATTCCTTATTATAGGATGGCCCCAGATGAGTTGAAGAAATTGAAGGATAAGTTGCAGGAGTTGTTGTATAAGGGATTTATCTGACCTAGTGTATTACCTTGGGGTATGACAATATTATCTATGAAGAAGAAAGATGGGTCTATCTATATGTTTATTGTTTATCTGCAATAAAATAAGGTGATAATTAAGAAGCACCCTCTTCCTCAAATTAATAATTTGTTTGACCATCTCTAGGGTGTCATACTTTTTTTGATGATTTAATTGAGTTCCAATTAACATCAGTAGAGTATTAGAGCTTTGGATATTTCAAAGATAGGGTTTTGGACTCAATATGGTCATTATGAGTTATTGGTCATGTTATTTGGGTTGACTAATGCCCCTTCCATATTCATGGAGTTAATAAAATGGGTGTTCCAACCATATCTCGACTCTTCTATTTTTGTTTTTATAGATGATATCTTGGTTTATTCTAAAAGTGAGGCTGAGCATGAGAATCATTGATTGATTGTGCTTCAGAGATTAAAGGATGAGAGGTTGTATGTCAAGTTATTCAAGTATGAGTTTTTCTTGGAGTATGTTTCTTTATTGGGTCATATGGTGACTAAGGAAGGTTTTATGGTTGATCTAGAAAGGGTTGCAATGGTTTATGATTTGGCTAGACCTACTTTGCCCACTAAGATTTGGAGTTTGTTGGCTTGGCAGGTTATTATCCGTATTTTATTGAGGGTTTCTCATCCATTACATCTCCTTTGCCCAAGTTGAGTCAAAAGAGAAATTTCATTCCAGGTTTCCAATGCCTGTGAGGAGAGCTTTAAAAAGCTTAAGGATCTATTTACTTCAGTTCCTATCTTTACTTATCTCAAGGAGGGTGTGGGTTTCACCATCTTTTGTTATACTTTAGGTTATGGGTTAGTTGTTGTATTTATGTAGGAGGTTAAGGTGATTGCTAATGCTTCTTGTTGGTTGAATCCCTATGAGAAGAATTACCAAACCCATTAATTAGAGTTGTCCATGATTGGTTTTGCTTTAAAGTTGTGGAGGCAGTACTTGTATGGAGCCTACTGTGAGATTTTCTTGGATCATTGTAGCCTTCAATACTTCTTCACCCAAGATGTTCTTAATATGGTGCAGCGACATTTGCTTGAGTAACTTTAGGATTATGTCTTGACTATTCTGTATCATCTGGGCAAGGCTTAGGTGGTTGTAAATGCCTTGAGCTAGAAATTAACTAGCATGGGCAGTTTGGTGCATCTTTTGATTCAGGAGAGGACTTTAGCCTTTGAGGTTTAGTATTTACCTAACCAGATAGTTAGACTTCATATTTTGACACGTGGGTATGTTTTGCTATTTGTAGAGGCTTGGTCTTCTTTGATGGAAAAAATCTAAAACACCCTGGGTTTGGGACCCTTAGAAAATTTTCCAGATTTTTAGGTTCTGGACAACCTACGACTGGTGGGTACCATTTGTATAATAAGGTAAAAGTAGTATGCCTGAGTCGTATGCTAACCAATGTTGGTTGGCGGGTTAGATTGGTTTCTAGTATGGGAACGACTTGGGTTGGTACAAGTCATATAGGTGGATACGGGTCATTTATTTTGAGTTTTTCCTTCACTTAATTTGATACTTAGTAAAATAACTTGGATCAAATTATGAGTGGCTCATAATGAGCCATAATCCAAGGTACGAGTCGTACCACAGACTCGTACAGTGTAAAGATTCGAACCTCTTATGACTCTATTCTACTAGGGTACGCGTGAAGGGTACTTGTCGTAAGCTTGGGTACGACTTGGTTTGGGTAAACCGCATGCTGGACAGTGTTAGGTCGAAGAACTAGGCCTAGGGTACAATTGATGGGTACCACTCTTATTGGAGGGTACGATCAATATGGTATAGTCGTACCCTATGAAGAGATTTTTATGCAATTTATGAGAGAGCAATCTAGACATTTCCCCTCTTAATCTATTAAGGACCCAAGTCATCTAAATAACTTGGGAGGTTATTTAACCTATTATTCTATCATTAAGAACTTAGAAAAATCTCTTAAATACTCTACAATTCTCTCCAAGGCTTTTGGATGAATGAATGCTAGTGTTTTACTAAGGTTATCAATTTTGAGCTAGTTTTGGTGATTTCTCTCCATCATCTTCTCAATTTAAGGAAATATAATTTTCCCTCATTGTTATTTCTAACTAAATGCATGATTTATACAATGTTTTAATGGCATAATTATTGTATGGTTCTGGGGCTTTCAAATATATGTTGGGGTTTTGTTATTAAATGCTTTGTTATCGTTTTCCCGTGTTTTAACTATGTTTTTATAGGCTTTAATCGTGGTTTGAATAATTGGTTGCCTGAGAATGGTTAATTGGTAATTGGATTTGGTTTTTGAAACAATATGTCCCCAACATATTTGATAAAATATCTATAATAATGCTTTTACTAAATTATTTGACTTTTAGTAGAACTATTGCATGGTATGGTTTGGTAATGGAACCCTAAATTGTATTAAGGGTTTAAATGGTTTGGAATGGATAAATGAAATAGTTTGGTGGTCATGGTTGTCGTTAATTGAACTTATGGTGGACAATGGAATCCCCCAAGTAAATAGATTAATGAACAACTTGTGAGGTACATGGGACTCCCCAAGCAAACATAATAATGGAACACTTGTGGGTTACATTGACACACGTCGAACTTTGGGCCATGTCGTATGGGCAACTAAAGCACACATATATCGGAGGTCGTCCGTAACCAAGCCTATACACCTCATTAAATCATAGGAGTGTAAGGAACTCTAATGAGCAAGTTAAGATCCCAGAATAATATTGTAAACCAATATTAGATTCATAATAATAATAACTACACCCAAGTTCACAGTTGTACTCTATATAAAACTGAAGTCAATAAATGTATGTGTCAGGATAAGCCCTCACTATAGCCAAACCATATCTTAAAGGGAATAAGTCTAAATATAAATACTAAAAGATGACGTCTTCCAAAGTAAGGAAGCTTACAAATTAAAGTCAAGCACGAAACCGCCACGATACACAATTCACTATGCAGGAAAAGAAGAAGATGCTCTGACGCCTAAGTCTTTTGGGGATGTAACATCCAATGAAAATTAGTGGTTGGAACACTAGCGTGTAATTCAAGTTTAAGGATAAAAAAACATCTTTATTTAACAAAAAGACAATATATATATATATATATCATCACTCATATTCATATACTTATCCTTACACATTGGCACTTCACATACTACACAAGAGTTCAAGGTCCATCAACACTCCTACTCATACGCATGGATATACACAACATGTTCATATTAAATGACAATGGGTACAAGACTTAGCATGCATTCTCAAATCATAAATAAATAAGGCATGGAGTGAATAATTTCCAACTTGCTTGCCCACTTGGTAAATCTCATTGCTATTTCATTAAACTTGGATCTCGAATCGCTAGTGTTTCACTTATCTAGGAACTCGAATCACTAGCCGTCTTATTTTATCGAACTAGGAACTTGAATCACTAGTCTTATCACCGAACTAGGAACTCGAATCACTAGTCATGTCATTTGGCAGGTATTCTAACCTCAAGAGATCTCTTCATACTAGCAACTCAAATCACTACCCATATCACTGGTCTAGCAACTAGAATCACTAGCCGTTTCATTAGATGAGGAACTCAAATCAATAATTATTTCATTGGACTAAGAACTCAAATTGCTAGTCAGATCATTAGATGAGGATCTCAAATCACTCGCCATTATTAGTCGACTGTTGAACATGTCAGCATGTTCATTCATACAATTTAATTGACATTTAAGGGCTTTAGCTCACTTAGCCAATTCAACATTATACATGACCATATGGTCCCCAGGGAAGACTTTAATGGTAAATAATCTCAATAGGAAAACGAATTCATTCAAAGAATCATACATTTCAATATGTGGTACTCTCGACCCACACAAGCCATTCACAGGTCATTAACAACATTTTATCATATTACACCACATTGTATCCATTCTCAATTCAAGTTTATTTTCATGTCTAGGGATTTACCCTCTCATTATCCATCAACCAACAAGGTTATGTATGTCACAATAAATTACTAATACTACTTTCATAATGTATATTTAACGATCATTCATACTCATTTGGGCCATTCCCTGGCTCAACACATTATCAATCATACAACTAATCATTTCACTTATACATTTTCACAAATACCTTGTGTTCATACCTTTGACAAGGTAATTTTCAAGGTAAAAATCATCAAGACTAGGGTTACTCAATACCCTCATGTCAAAAAACATACAACAAGCACCCACATATACAATCTAACATCAAATACATGATCAACATAAGTAGAATGATGAATAATTATTATTCATTGTTAGGTAACAAAACTCATTTCATTTGATTCAAAACCACCATGTACAATTACTAATTCAAGTGTGAAGTACATGGTTTTAGAGTTATTTAAAGAGAGGAAGAGATGCATGCCTTAAAAACTTGAATCACCAACAATCTTGGCCTCTCCATTGACACTAGATGAGCACCTCCAAACCCTAGTCTCCAATCTATCTTCCAAGAACCTATAGAGTGTTTTGTAATGTTTAAGTCTTGAAAATAGACTTTGGAGGCTACCATGACTTATATAGTGAGATTTATCAGGGGTTTAGGCATGGGAAATGACCAAAAGGTCCTCGGTTAAAAGTTGGACAGTCCATACATGTAGGGGTACGACTCCCCCATACGGGTTAATTATCAAAAGTAACCTAGGGTACGAGAGGTATCCTAACTCGTACCCTAGCATTATAGGTCATCCATATTGTTGTGCGCACAAAAAGGAACCTTTGAGTAATAATAGAGGGTATGAATTACCCTCTAATTGTGATCTTAGTTCACGTCAAAATAGTCCACTCTAGGTTTGAGATTTCACGCTATATGGTTAGCTAATATATGACTCATAAGCTTGGTTACGACAAATAAAGAACTTGTATTATTGAGGACAGTATGCTACCTTAATATAGCTCTTAGGATATGAAAGGGGAGGGGTTGGTCGGTATGATTCGTGACCTAGGGTATGACTTAAGTACCCCTAACCGTATCCACTCCACAGGCATCAAAAGTTGATTTTTCTCAATGGTGCCAATGTCGAGGTGTTTAACTCTCTTCCTATTGATAGGTAAGTATTTGATACAAGTTAAATCCTTAAAATACACCAAAGAATTCTTTACAAAAGTTAGAAACAACGCACTATGAGGATGCAACACAACACACATATCATAATCACTACCTATCAACCAAAACTTTTCCAATGTCACATTCTCGGGTGTTTCATTGTCCCCCACTTAGGATCATTCATTGCAAATGAAGGGTACATCAAGCACAAGCACAAGTTATCACCTCAACATGGATTAAAAAACCCGTTATACAAGTTAGAAAAAGCATACAACAAGGATAAAACATAAAACATATCGTGATCATCATCAACTAACCATTTCATTTCATCCACTAGGGAATCCAATCACATCATTTATCAATGCCACATGGCCACTTTAAAGTGAATGAACTAAAGCCCATTATCAAAGAAGAATTGAACCCAATACATACGTCAAATAAAAGAGATTAACACATACCTCAATCACAAGCTTTTGAAATGGGAAATAAATGTGGATACTTGGTCTGAATATCCTCCTACGCCTCACAAGTAGCTTCCTCTAGCTTTTGGTTCCTCCATAGAACCTTCATTGAAGACACCTCTTTCTTTTAAAATCGGTGAACTTATCGATCCAAAATCCTCACCGGGATATTCTCATAGGATAAAGAGTTTAAAATCCTAACATATTCTGAGGGAACAACCAAGAAATGGTCACCCACATATTTCTGCAACATAGACACTTAAAAAACCAGGTGAATAAAGTTCATGCTAGAAGGTAACTCCAACTCATAGTCAACATTGCCAACCCACTTTGCTATCAGGTAGTGACCAATATACCGGGGACTAAGATTCCCCTTTTTTCCAAACCACATTACTCCCTTCATGGCAAATACTTTCAAGAATACCCAATCACTCACATTAAACTCAATGTCCCGATGCCTCACATCCGTATAGGACTTTTGGCAACTTTAAGTGGTTTTCAGCATATCATAAATTAGCTTCACCTTATTTAAGGCTTGGTGAACTAAATCAGGCCCAAGCAATTTAGCCTCACGAACTTTGTACCACTCAATAAGAGATCGACACATCCTACCATATAATGTTGCGAAAGGTGCCATGCAGATACTAAAATAGTAACTATTACTATAGGAAAACTCAATCAATGGTAAATGGTCATACCAACTACCACCATAATTGTTTACACAAGATAGCAACCTATCCTCTAAGGTTTTGATAGATTTACTGCTTGACCATCTGTTTGCGGGTGAAAAAAGGTAATACGGCATACCTTAATTCCCAAACCCTTTTGGAATGACTTCCAAAAGAGATATGAAAATGGAGGGCTATGACCCGAGATAATAGACACCAGAGCACTGTGCAACTTCATGATCTCCATAAGAAATAACTTAGCAAAATATATGCTGAGTATTTTTTCCTCACGGGCAAGAAATAGGTGGACTTGTTCATTCTATAAACAATTACCCAAATAAAAACACATTGATTTTGGAATCTGGGAAGATTCGTAACAAAATCCATATTAATCAACTCCTACTTCCACTCAGGTAATGCAATCTCTTGGTATAGGCCACCGAGCCTTAAGTGCTAAATCTTTACTTGTTGGCACACCATGCACTTAGCCACATTGATAGAAATGTCACGCTTCATATTATTTCACCAATAGAACTCTCTAATGTCATCCTGGAGTAATCAAGATGAATATAATAACAAGCTCTATGAGCCTCGGTCATGACCCTTTCCCTCAATCCATCGATGTCGGGAATGTATAGCCTACTTTGATACGTTAAGATACCATCACTATCAATCACAATGTCTGCGACATTGTGTTGACCCACATTACTCTTGATATTCATTAATTTAGGGTCTAAGACTAGTTTTTCCTTTATCTCAACAACAAGAGATGATTGAGATACTGGATATACAAATACACCACCATTATCTGAGTCCTTAAGTTAAACTCCAAGATATACCAAAAGGTGAATATCCCTTACTAATTCTCACTTATTCTCGTTAACATGGGCGAAACATCCCATATACAATCTAGTAAGAGCATCAACGACTATATTTGCCCAATCGGGATAGTAATGAATACTCATATCATAGTCTTTCAATAACTTAACCCACCTTATTTGCTGGAGATTAAATCCTTTTGGGTAAACACATACTGAAGTCTCTTATGATTGGAAAAAATATCAATATAAACACCATAAAGATAATACCGCTAAATTTTTAAAGCATAAAGAAGGGATAATAACTCTAATTCAGCAGTGGGGTAGTTCTTCTCATAAATTTTCAATTACGTAGAAGTATAGGCCACCACCCTACCATGTTTCATCAACACGCGACCAAGACTGGCGTGAGAAGTATCATAATAAATGATAAAACCATCACTACCCTTGGGCATGGTTAAAACCAAAGATGAAGTCAATTTATCTTTAAAATTCTCAAAACTGCCCTCACATGCATCGGACCTCACTAACTTGACCTTCTTGTATGTCCATTTGGACAATGGGGCAACTATATTGGAAGAACTCTCCACAACCCTCCTATAATAGCTGGCTAGACCTAAGAAGCTCGGAATATTGGTTAGAGTCGTAGGTCTACGTCAATTTTTAACTGTCGTAATTCTTTGGGGATCCATCATAATCCCTTTACTAGAGATGGCATGACTAAGAAAATCTATAGCTTTCAACAAAAACTCACACATGGAGAAATTGGCATACAAACGATGATCCTTCAAAGTTTGTAATACGACACGGAGGTTATCTGTATGTTCCTCCTCATGCTTGTAATACTCTAAGATGTCATCAATGAAGAAAATCATAAACATGTTTAAGAATAAATGAAAGACCGTATTCATCAAATCCATGAATGCCACCAGGGCAGTGGAACCAAAAGGACATGACAAGAAACTCATAGTGACTATACGAGTTCTAAAGGCTATCTTAGGGATGTACTCATCCCTAATTTAAAATTGATAATGGCCCAATCTAAGATAAATATTATCGAAACACTTAGCACCCTATAGTTGATCAAGAAAATCATCAATCCTAGGAAGAGGACATTTGTTCTTGACGATCACTTTTTTCAACTATGATAATCAATGAACATACGAAGGGAGCTATCCGTATTGTGCATGAACAACACGGGAGCACCCCACGAAAACATATTAGATGGGACAAAACCTTTTTCCAAGAGATCATTCAATTACTCCTTAAGTTCTTTTAGCTTTGTCGGAGTAATCACATAACAAATAAAAAAAATTGGACGAGTGTTCAAAATAAGATCGATCCCAAAATAAATTTTCCTATTGGGATAAACACCGGGGAGATCATTGGGAAACACATTACGAAACTTATTAACCATTGGAATAGATTTTAGAGAAGGCTCTTCTGAGTTAATAACTTTAACTTTGACCAAATGATACAAGAAACCACTTGCAATAAACCTTCAGACTTTAAGATAGGAAATAAACCTTCCCTTAGGCACCAAGGAACCACCTACCAATACAATGATTGTCTTATTAGTGAATCGGAAGATGACCCTATGGCTCCGACAATCTAAGGAAGCATAACAAGAGTGCAACCAATCCATCCCTAGAATAGCATCAAAATCAACTATGTATAACTCTATCAATTAAATAAGAGGGTCTTCACTACTAACAAATATCATAGATCCCCTATAGACCCTACTAACATTCATAGGGTTTCAAACTAAGGTAGAGATAGATAAAAAACTAATAGACTCTCGGGATCACTAGCAAGATGCACAACCACATATGGGGTCACATAAGAAAAAGTAGAACCTGGATCAAGCAAATAACACATATCATAGGACACAAGTCTCAACATACCCATGACAACATCAAGAGATACCTCAAAATCCTGGTGAGTAGTAAGTGCATAAAAGTTGTTCCAACCAATAACGGTACATGAAGCAAAAGAAGAAGCAAACATAGCATCCTTTGGTATGTAAGGAGGAGTAGAAATAGGAGCCCTATTAGCTGAATTATCCATCCAAGAGGGGTACTCTCACTGTGTATACCCAACCTTTCCATAATAAAAACACTTGACTTTCCCATCCCACACTTACCATGATGACTCTGATAACAAAACCTGCCAAAAAGGTAGGGTGGATCCAATTGGGCACCATTTGTCCTAAATTAGGCACCCTGGACTGGGGATCCACCACTAAACTAAGAGTGATGATCAACCAAAGACTTCAAATAAGAAGAGCGAACACTAGCTAAGGAGAACAAGCCTAAAATCCCCCACTTTTAGGTCCATTTGCCACCATCTCCACCTCTATGATCAAAAGGCCTAAACTTCCTCCCTTGCCTCTCACTAAGCTAAAATTACTAATTTTTTTCATTTTTCACTTATTGCATATACACAAACAATCTAGAAATATCCATGTTATCAATCAACAAGCCACCTTACTCTCAAGGACTAACTCATAGGACAGTCCCAAGACAAAGTTGTGCATCCTAGCCCTCATACTATAGACCATCTCGGGAGTATACTTTGAAAATTAATGGAATTTTAAGGCATACTCTTGAATGGACATTCTCTTTTGCTTCAAGTTTATGAACTCTTCTACCTTTGCCTCCCTCAGCTCTTGAGGAAAGAAACAGTCAAGAAAAGAGTCAAAAAAATCCACCTAAGAAGTTCGTCTTGCATCAATACCCCTAGAAAACTCCCACCTTTTGTACCACTTGTACGCCACATCCTTTAATTAGTAAAAAGCAAGCTCAAAACCCTCAATTTCTGAAGCATGGATGAGTTTGAAAATATTTTCCATTTCATCAATGAAACCTTGAGGATGTTTTTCAACCTTCATACCCAAGAATATAGGAGGGATCAACCTCATAAATTGGCCAACTCTTGTGGCCTCAAAAAAATAGTAGTCAGATCACCATGCTCGATTTGAGAGGCTACCAATTGAGTTAAGAGATAGATAGAGCGACAATATTCAGCATTAGTAGCATTCCCTTAAGGTGACTGATAAGGAATGTTGCTCTCATCAGCAAGGTTGGTGGTTTGAACCCCATGATGATGGCCAGATGCTGTAGCCCTAGCCTGGGTATGAACTCTAGAAGATGGTCGATCTTCATCCATGAGACCATCAGTAGTGTTTACCTGAGTCTCAAATCTTTTCTGAGGTATGATCTGAAAAATGAAAAACAGTATCAGAGGAATTCAAGACCTTAGACTTTATAGCTTAAGATTGAAACCTAAGAAAAGGAAATATTCCCTAAAATATTTTATATCTTATCTTTTATAAGTGTGGTGCACTTCATACCCATAAAGAGACTCTACTTGACACGGTATTATGACCACCCAACTGATTAATAACCTAGGCTCTGATACCAACTTTAAATGCCTCGAACTTCAGGACATATCGTATGGGTACCTTAAGCACATATGTACTAGTAGTCCCTATGTTAAAAATCCTAAATACCTCATCATAAGCTAACATTATATTCTCAATAATAATAACAATGCTCAACCTCACAGTTGTTCACAATATCTCTATAGAAAACTAATGTTAATATATGTATGTGTCGGGACAAGCCCCTGACTATAGCCAAACCAAATCTTAAAGGGACTTAGTCTAAGGATAGAGACTAAAATATTACATCTTTTGAAATTAGAAAGCTCACCACTTCAAGTCAATCATGAATAACTTTGATCTATAAGTCATTGTATGGAAAAAAAAGATTCTTCGGCGGCTACATCGCGTAAGGATATAGCGTTCGGAGATAGTTAGCGGTTTGAACTGTAGCATGTAACTTAAGGGTAAGGATGAAATAACATCATAATTTAAAAAAATTAATATATATATATATATATCATCACTCAAATTCATATACTTATGCTTACATATAGGCACTTCACATGCTGCACAAGAGTTTAAGGTTCATCAACTTTTCTACTGATACGCATGGATATACACAACATGTTCATATTAAATTATAATGGTTACTATACTAATCTTGCATTCTCAAATCATACATTCATAAGGCATGGAGTAAAGAATTTCCAACTGGCTTATCCCACTAGGTAAATCTCAAAGCCATTTCATTAAATATGGAACTTGAATCGTTAGTTGTTTCACTTATCTAGGAACTTAAATCACTTGTCATCTTATTTCATCTAACTAGGAACTCGAATCACGAGTTTTGTCACTAATATAGGAACTCAAATCACTATATGTGTCATTTGGTGAGTTATTCTAACCTCGAGATATCTCTTAATACTAGCAACTTAAATCACTAGCCATATCACCGGTCTAGGAACTAGAATCACTAGTTGTGTCATTAGATGAGGAACTCAAATCACTAATTGGTTTATTGGTCTATGAACTCAAATCACTAGTCATATAATTAGATAAGGATATTAAATCACTCCCCATTGTTAGTCGACCATTGAAATTTAACCCATTAGTTTATGCATGTTCATTCATACAATTTAATTAACATTTAAGGGCTTTGGCTCACTTAGCCAATTCAACATTATAGATGACCATATGGTCCCCATGGGAACCTTCATTGGTAAACAATATAAATAGGCTAATGACTTCATTCAAATCACCATACAATTTGATTTTTGGGCCTTAGGACCCAACAGGCCATTCACAAGTCATTAACAACATTCGATCATATTACACTACATTGGTTCCATTCACATTTCAAGTTTATTTTCATGTCTAGGAATTTACCTTCTCATTAGCCATCAACCAACAAGGTTATGTATTTCATAATGCATGACTCATAATAATTTCACAATATTCATTTAACAATCATTCATACTTATTTGGGCTATTACAATATTCATTTAATAATCATTCATACTTATTTGGGCTATGGCCCTTACTCAACACATTGTCTATCATACAACTCGTTATTTCACTTAGACATTTTCACAAACACCTTCTGTTCATACCTTTGACAAGGTCATTTTCAAGGTAAAAATCATCAAGACTAGGGTTACTTAATACCCTCATGTTAAATAACATACAAAAAGAACTCACATATATAATTTAACATCAAATACATGAATCAACATAGGTACAAGCATGAATCATTATTATTCATTGTTAGGTAACAAAAATCTTTTCATTTGATTTAAAACCACCATGTATACTTACTTATTAAAGTGTGAAATACATGGTTTTAGAATTATTTAAAGAGAGTAAGAGATACATTCTTTAAAAAAACTTGAATTAGCAACAATATTGGCCTCTCCATTGACACTAGATGAGTACCTCAACCCCATAGCCTCCAATCTAGCTTCTAAGAACCTTTAGAGTGTTTTGGAATGGTTAAGTCCTGCAAATAAAGACTTTGGAGGTTACCATGACTTATATAGTGATATGGCTTAGTGTTTTAGGCATGGGAAATGACCAAAATTTTCTTGGTTAAAAGTTGGACAGTCCACACATGTAGGAGTACGACTCCCCCATACGGGTCACTTGGTAATAGTAACCTAAGGTATGAGTGTTACCCAAACTCACACCCTATCATTCTCCTTGGTCAACCATACTATTATGAGTACGAAAAGGGACCTTTGAGTTTTCACAAAGGGTATGTCTCACCCTCTAATTGTGAGATCAACTTGTGACCAAAATAGTCCACTCTAGATTTAAGACTTCATGCTATACGATTGGCTAGTATATGATTCATAAGCTTGGTTACGACTAAGGAATGACCTTTTCCTATAGAGTATAGAATGCTACCTTAATATACTTCTTAAGCTATATAAGGAGAGGGTATGGTCGGTACAAGTTGTGACATAGGGTACAACTTAAGTACTCCTAACCATATCCACTCCAGAGGCATCAAAAGTGTATGTTTTCTTAATGGTTCCTAGGTCTAGGTGGTAACTCTCTTCCCATTGATTAGTAGTATAAGATAAAAGTTAAAACCTCAACATACACCAAAGAATTCTTTACAAAAGTTAGAAACAACACACTATGAGAATGACACATAACACACATATCATGATCACTACCAATCAACAAAAAATTTAGAAAGGCCACATTTTAGGGTTTTTTATACATGGGACTCCCTCAAGTTATCTTGGTAAATGGGTATACGGGAATCCTTTAACCTCTTAAGGTTTGGTTAAGGACAACACTTTTAATTTATAGTTGGTATGACGATACCAATATTAATAGGTTTGGTTAATAATAAATAGTACAAGGGATTGGTTGGTTGGAAATAGTTGTAGTTAGGAAATAATAATGGGGTGTGATAGCTAAGTGTGATAGTGGAAGTCTCATGGATAAACACTGGAAACACATTTTTCCAGCATAAGGGGTTGGTCGTGGTGACAATATATGTTGCTCAGGAGGTACACAATAATCTCTAAAGTACGCTGTACATATGTATCATGGAGAGTGAAGGGTACTCGGGAATCCCCTATTCTTATGCTATATTCAGTTCATACAGCTACATAAATCATAGTCGTTCAGGGGGTTACACTTGACACATATAGCTCATGGGTGGTTTTAGGAGGGTTAAGATTCATATACCCAGGTTAATTATTTTAAGGGCATGCTAAACTTGATTCCCTTTCCCAGCATGGCTATATATATTAAATATATGGTTTGTATGCATATGGTTAGCATACTTGGTTTTACTGGATGGCATTATTTTATTCTTATCATGAGTACTTGCTAGCGTTCACTCACTAATATGTCCTTGGGAGGATGTATCCCCATGCGATACAGGATAGGCTATTCAACTCCTCCTACTTAGTGATCAAACTTTGGGATCAACTTTTTGATTGAAGTGTTGAGCTTCCATATTCTGTAAGGATCCATGCATGGACGTTTTTACACAATTTGGATATTTTATGGATATTGGTTATTGATATGGTTGAGGGCATACCCTAACTGGATATTGGTTATCTTTTTGTTATAAGCTTTTATGGAACTACTATGGGTTAGTATGAGAGGGATCGATATTGGTGCCAGCCTTAGTATTAGCATTAGTATTTGGGTTGATACCATTGGACTAAATTTCTAACTGTTCCATCCTTTTATATTATGCTATGGAACTTAGTTTCGTTATTATTATGTTTTGGTTTTGTTATAGTTGTTGGTTAGTATCAGATGGTTAGACTTATTTGGGTAGTCACAATCATAGACCTATACTAGAGTCTTGGATTACTTAATAACATAATCTTTTTATACTTTTTGAGTTCATCTGACTTTGGATATGCATAGGTTGGTTGGGTTGGGTATCGGGGGTGGTCTTTAGTCCTGGTTGAAATTGAGATGCCCATTATGATAAGGCCCCAGGTCGGGTCAGGTTAAGATTTGAGATCATTAATTTGATGTTATGTGATTGAGGTTAGTTGGGGATAAGGTGTTGAGTGATGAGGCTAAGAAAGCCTAACTTGATTTAGATGGAGATTTAAGTATTAGGGGCTAAGTTTATGTGTTGAGAGTGGGTGAATAGATTAGACTGATATTAGAGGAGGTTCATAGTTCCAGGTATTCCATCCATCTGGGACACACTAAAAAGTATCGTAACTTAAGGTAAAATTACTAGTAGGGTGGTCTGAGGAATGATATAGCAGATTTTATAGCTTCTTGCCTTTGTGCCAGTAGGTAAGGCCAAGCATTTGAGACCTAGTGTATTTCTTCATAGGTTGCCCACTCTTGAGAGGATGTGTGAATGGATCACTATGGATTTCGTGAATAGGTTTCCTTGTACTTGTCATGGATCTGATAGTGTTTTAGTCATCATGGATTTATTGAACATGTCAACGAATTTCCTTCCAGTGCAGGTATATTTTAGTGATGAGAGGTTGTCTTATATCTATATTTGCTAAATTGTTTGACTTTATGTTTTGTTGGTGTTTATCTTATCAAATCAAAATTCTTTGTTAACTTTTCACTTTCGGATGACTTTTCCAGATGAGTTGCATACTCGGGTTGACCTTAGAACAAAATTTAACCCCTAGACAAATGGTAAGTCATTGCGGACTATCCAAGTGTTAGAGGATATGATCCGCGCATATGAAATGGATTATGGTAGCCAGTAGGAGCAATATTTGGCTTCATTGGAATGTGCTTATAATAACAGCTACCATTCTTGTATTGTTATGGATCCTTTTGAGAATTTGTATGGTAGGTGTTATCGGTCTCCAGTTTGTTGGTTTGATATTTTTAAGGATAGATCTAGAGGTAAGAACTTGCTACATGAGTTCTTTGACAGAGTCTATATCATTCAAGATAGACTTCTAGCAGCTTAGAGTAGGAAGAAGTTCTATTCATATTATAGACATTGTTCCTTGATATTTGGTGTTGGTGATCATATTTTCCTATGAGTTTCACTCATGAAGGGTGTGATGAGGTTTGGGAGGAGGGTCAAGATTAACCCCAGTTATATTGGTCCTTTTGAGATTTTTCCAACTGTAAGTGATGTGGCTTATGAATCGGCCTTACCCCTAGAATTATTAGTTGTCATCAAGTTTTTAATGTTCTTATGCTTTACCATTACATTCCTGATGAGTCTCATTTCATTTGTTGGGATTTGGTTTAGTTAGATGAGCAGTTGTCTTTTGTTGAGGAGTCGGTCTCTATTTTGCCTAGGGATGTTAGACGGTTGCGTTCTAGAGTTATCCATGTGGTTAAGGTTCAGTGGCGACATTAATGTATAAATGAGGCTACTTGACGACGAACTAGATTTTTAGTGGTATATGATATAACCACCTAAATTTTAATGAAATGTGTGAAATGTGTATTTTTGTATGTTTTTACTATTTTACCCATCTATGTAGTTTTATTGTAGTATTTATAGTGTATGGGATAGATTGGCACAATTTCCAATGCATTTTCTTACAATTTATGCAATATTGTGGTTGTTGGTGGATTAGAGAGTCCTATTGTTGACTTCTATGGTTATCTTTTGATCTGTACGGATGATGACTAAACGGATTGCGCTAGCAAATCTCTAACATCAATATTAGTGTAGTAACATGTTCAGTGCGGTTTTATGACTTTTAGATCTCATTTCGACCCTCGGTTTGGTGTCATGATCTGATTTCCTCAGGCCATGATGGCGCCTACCATAACCCACTAATAGGCAAGCTAACCCATATTTTGGAACGGCTAGTAACAGACTTCTCAATAATATAAGGAAACGAATGCAGAATATATAAAATAAAAATCAATACATAGAATAATCCCAAAACCTGGTGGTATCAGTACAAGAGCTTCTAATATAAAAAAATTACAAAAGTGAAATATCAAGAGAAATACAATGATACAACTTATCTCTGATTACAACTTAGAGACTAGTGTAACATGTAAGAGAGAGATAAGTAATGCTCCAAACATTAGGAGCTCCTCTAAGTCTTTGAATAAGGGATGCTCTGGATGATGCACACATCAATGGCGATAACCCGTACTATGATCTGCAAGCTGCAAAAGTGTAGTATGAGTACCAAATGAATGGTACTCAATAGGCTATTACCAACTGAGCTCCAAAGATAAAGAAGATATATATATTTATAAAATATAAATATAATGGAAACTACACCCAAGAGTCCAGAAATTGTATGAAAAATTAATGAGAAAATAAGGAACAACTATCCTGTTCATGTCTAAGAGTATAACATAATAAAACTAAGGAAGTATCAGGGTGAACTATCCTATTCTAGCTGTATTCCATATATGTCAATGTTATACCATATATCTCAGGTAAACATACAAATAAAGAGTGAAGTAAAAATATATATAATAATATATAAAGTGAAGAAATGACTATAAAACATAAACAACGAAGAAAGGGATATACGGTAGTTTATAAATTCATATAGCTTGATATATATAGGTACATATACATATAAATATGTGGTCATCTCAAAGCATAACCAATATCATCATATTCTCATTTCGAGACCTCATTATGAAAGAATTGGGATTTAAATATAGTCCACATGGCTAGACATGAAATAATCGTGTATAATAATGAAATCATAAGATAGGAGAGGCCGAATACATACATCAAATCCTGATACCACATCAAAGACTAATTTTTCATAAGCTAGCCATAATAATGATCATAACAATGATAACAACAATATCAATAACATTGCTAATAACTGGATACTCCAAAAAACCGAATACCTAGCCGACCCTATGCATACCCCCACCACCTCAGGATAGGAAGGTTCAATCAACATACAACAAAACAAGTCACATTCTTCATCGATATCTATGCAACCATCACATACTAACTGATAGACATAGTTGCATATTGGTGATAGGCGCTGCGCATACAGGAATGAATGCAAAGTATACAATCAATATATTGTCGGATCTCAACATATCATCAATATATCATCAATACTTGATGGATATCAACTTTATTACAACAATTTTCTTTGGGATTGTAAGGTATCAATATCATCATGATTGTATCCTCCAGCATTGTCGAGTATAATATAATCACAATAGTATCCTCCGACCTTGCCAGATATCAACATAATCATAATAGTATCCTCTGGCCATGCCGGGTATCAATATCATCACAATAGTATCCTCTAGCCTTGACGGGTAACAATATCATCATAATAGTATCCTCCGACCTTGACAGGTATCAGTATTATCATAATAGTATCCTTTTACCTTGTCGGGCATCAATATCATCACAATAGTATCCTCCGGCCTGGTCGGGTATCAATAAAATCATAACAATATCCTCCGGCCATATCGGGTATCAATATTATCACAATTACCATTACAAAATAAGATACACTAAATTACTCATAAACATGCACATATCACCAAAGAATATCTATCTAGTCATTATTTCCCATTTACTAGTTATTAGTTAATCAACACTTATTATAATAGAATCACTAGTTCACTAGACATCACATAACCTCTATTTATTAGCCTAGACATTATCCTTCACATAATCGTAACACATGGGATAGCAAATAACCACTAGTTATTAAATATCAACATCTATCATAGCATCAAAGTTATCACTAGACCAAAACCGTCATTTATCCACTATTCATTACTATCAACTAGTTATCTTATATTTGTTAATAATTACTAGACAACACATTAATACTTGTCATCTAACCATCTTTTATTAACTGACACCATTCATTAACTAACCATTATTAGCTACTATGTTTCAACTTAACAAGATTGATTAAATAATGCATTAGATTTCTAGCCATCAAGTGCTATAGGCCCCTAATAGATAACTAGATACCACATAGCTTAACCATCTAACAAGAAGAGAAGTCCTAATATCACCTTTAAGCTATAATCACATTATTTATAATGGTAAATAATCATGAACATACCAAATCTATGCATACCATCACCAATATTAAATTAGTGGAATAATAAGCATCAAATCTATGCATACCATCACCAATATTCAATAAGTAGAATAATAAGCATTGTACCGCATCTTCCCACGACCCATACTAGAGAGATGTGTATACAAAAATATACATATTCATATTTATAAACTACAATCACATCATTTATAATGATAAATAGTTCTCTGCTACTCAATCAAAATCATAAGACGAACCTTGGCCATTTAATTTATCCAAAATAATCACTGCCTTAGGCCCATACACATATCTGGAAATTATATCAATAATTATATTTATAAGATGTAGCATATCTCTAATCATCTCACATATAGGAAGCATAATATTAATAATCTTGTAATCATCTGTCACATAAGAGGTATCTCACATATGGGATGCATAATATAGATAGACATGTAATCATCTATAGGATATCTTATATCAATAAGTCATACATCATGACTATGAGGAATATCACTTCTGTAGGACAATTTACATATCAAAGAGGAACATCGTCTCTATAGGTTCAACAATCATGTCTAATAGAATTAGTAACTTTATAGGCCAATCATTATATCTAAGAGAAAATATCATCTCTATAGGCTAATCATCAAGTCTAAGCGGAAATAGTATCTCTATAGGCCAATCATCAAGTCTAAGAGAAAATAGAATCTCTATACACCACATAACGTATCTAGGAGGAATATCATTAATAAATGCCCAATATCACTTCAACAAGGAGTATCATAATCATAACTCAAAAGCCATAATCCGGGAACATCAATAAAAGTTACAAAGTTACGAAGTAACATTATTCATACGCTTGGCATGTATGGTATGCTTGAGTTCAAGGCCAAGTTCAAAAGTACCCTTCTAAGTGGATGATGAGAACCTCAGGGAGATATGGCCCAACCATTGTTCGTGAATTCTATGTTGTATACCATATGGAGCTAAGGGGGATGTATCTATAATGTTTATTATTGAAGGGAGGTGATCCATTGAGATTTCTTATGACTCGACGTGTTCGGGTTAATATCTCTACATAGTACCTTTCAAGATTCTAACGAAGCAGAGTTTGAGCTTCTCACTGACACTTTTGAGATTGATCACAGTATTGAGGAAATGCAAAAAATAAAGTCTAAGAACATTGGTGTGGATTATAAATACATGAACTTAAAGTGAATCACTGGTCTCATTTTTACTACGTAGAAGGATGTATTAGGGGTTATGGGTCCATTCATATTGTTCACCAAGGCTAGTTTGTGTTTTATTACTGGGGTTTGGTCAACATTGTCTTGACATCGGTTGAGACAACCATGGGAGATAATATTTTAAGCTATGATAGGGCTTCTTTGGTAGCTGGTATCATGGAGGGCTATGAGATCTATATAAGTAGGATTATTGTAATAGAGATTTATGATAGAGTTCTTAGTATTGACACAAACCTAGCCTTTTTGTACTTACAAATTTAGATATACTTGAATAAGCGAGTGCCTATGCTCCCTGATGTTTATTATTTTGAGGAGATCCATCGGACCATGGACTTGGGTTTTATTTGGGACTAGCAATACAACTTTCCTGTATTGATTTCTTTCTAATGGCATATAATATTCCAACTCACCTATATTCTTTATTTTCTTGAACCTAGAGAGAAAAACATTAGGAAAGAGAAATCTAAAAGAGAGGCTTGGAGCTATCATCCTTAATTTATTTCCTAACTCAAAAAACAGGTTAGGATGGCACTTATTGCGGGACAACCTTAATAAGTCAGTTGATCACTCAAACTGAGAGAATAAAAACCAAAATTAATAATAGCATAAACTCAAGTTAGACTTCTAGAAAAAAATTAGGACAACCATGGACTATATATATAAATATATTAATCGAAGGTCTAAACAATACACAAACCACCCAAAACTTAGTGTAATGACCCTTCGGGGTCAATTTCTGTGTTTATCTTCATTTTTTCTATTTAGATATTACCTATAGCTGCTCAAAGTCATTAATGACTTTCCTGAATTGATAGATCAATTACCGCGTAGTTTATTTAGTTTTGAGAGCCAATTCCCTCTTTTGAAGTCTTTACTTGTTTAACTTAGCTATCTCGTGAAAACTTTATTTAACTATTTAACTAGCTCTAGAATGTTGATATAAGGCTAAGGAGTCCCTTGATCTGGGTCTCATGGATCTCAAACTCATTTAAACCTATTGGTTAAAAGATAAGAAAAATGGTAACTAAATGTGGGACCTAATTTTTATATAAACAACCTCAAATGGAATTTCAACCACACCATTGACTCTGAGAAGTCGAATTTGATAGGTTAGCATAGTCCATTTTCATATAGAGGATTCTAAATGAATCCTAAGTGGCCGGCTGAAACCCATATTAAACTTGATATTTTAGTTGGTGCACGCGCTTAAGCGACCATTTGGGTCACTTTAGTGAAGGTTATTTAAAGCACCTAGCTAACCGCTTAAGAAGTGAAGATGCTTGGTCAAATCTGCTAAGCAAAACAACTACCGCTTAAGTAGTAGTCGCTAAATCGACAAGGGTCTACTTAAGTGGTACCTATGTAGTCGTTAGGATATTGCTAAAGTATCATAAGCTTGCTCAAGTTCTGACCACTTAAGCTGACCGCTTAAGCGGTACCCATGGACCTGGGAAGGGTATAAATACCCCCACTTATCCCCCTTGTTCACTATTTGTCAATAATTTTCTAGAATTGTAAAGCCAAAAAAGTTGAAGTTCTTAGGATAATCTATTGTGGAAGATTTGGGAACTGTAACATTATTAATTTATGCAATTTTCCATCAAATTTGTGATAAGAATCCATAATTTTTGTGATATATTTCTGCAGTCTTATCTATAATCCCTTAAATCTTGGTGACTTAATTTTAGCGCCATTATAGCTCAGAATTCACCCATTTTTAGGGTAAGGATCCCTTGAAATAGGGGGATGTTGAGTTGGTTTCAGAAATGCAATTTCGATGAACGAGCCCCATATGGGATTTTATGTAATTTTGAACCCATAGCATAATAGTCTAATATAGATATCATTGTTCTCATTTTGATGTGTAGATTGTGGTTTTGATAGCGTGGCACCTTGTAGAATTTTCTCAAAAATGGAAATCAGTGATTCAGTAGATTTTTAGGCTTTCTTTAATGCCTAGGTAGGCTAGGCTTACCATCTTCATAGATTGAGCTATCTCATAGTATGAATTATGATATTATGCTAGATATAGGATAGGAATTAGGTGTTGGAAATTGAAATGAGAATATTTAGTTTAATTTTAAGATTAATCTATCATGAAACCATAGACTTGGACTTGTTAGCATAGTAATTCATGGCTCAGGTTGTTTGAGCTTTGCAGTATATACATAGATTGAAAATGGCTTAATTAGTCATGGTAGGTGAAATTGACCTAGTATTTCATGTTAGAGAGGAATTCTCCTTAGATTCTTGAGTTAAGGGATGCCCTAGTAATTTATGTTAGAGTGGAATTCTCCTTAGATGCTTGAATTTAGGGAATTTCCATAGTTTCTATTATTTAGGTAGGGTCGCCTTAGTTTTTTATGTTCGGGAAGTATTTGTATCTAAGGGATAATAATGACTTACTTGACATCTTGAAATGAACTTAGAAACCTTAGCATAATTTAGGGTAGAAGTTGTCTAAATAGATTCTTGCAGATTAAATTTGGGCCCCTCTAGCATAGCTTAGGTGAATACATGTGATAGCTTTGTAGACTTATTTTTGTATGATATTATGTAATTTATAGTTGGTTGTCACTTAAGGAGGTTACACATACTTATTGGGTATGTTAGTTGGGTATTGAAGGATTGATTTAAATTCCTAGTTTTGCTAGTGATATTACTCATATACATGACTAGGTATATAATTTATAAGCATGATTTTTACGTCACTTTTGGGTTTGATTAATGACTTTTGCATATGATTATTGGTATGGTTTATGGATATGATTGATAACATAGACTATTGGCATCCTTAATCTTTATATGTCGGCATAATTAATGGTTAATGACTTATAGATATAATATGACTTAGAAATATAATATGTCATATCAATATGATTGGCTTATAGATATTATTAATGGCTTACATATATGATTGTTTAGTTATATATATGAGTATGGGTTTGAGTCCAACAATTAAAAATAATCTAAATAATATGAGTCTTGGTTTGAGTCTGGGAAATGTAGATAATGATGATGATACTAATGTGTTTATATTAATGTCTTGGATCTGGGATTATGTATAAGATGATACAATTTTAATGGATTCATAGTATGGCATGATTCTTGGGTTACTTACGGCTTTTCAATTGTTAGGTCATTGATTGTACCCTACAGACTTATGGTGGCCTGTGCTGGGTTTTTTAATTTTCCACACTTATTGTCTTATAGAGTCTAATCTTTTTTTTAATGTTGTGTTCTTTACATTATTATCTTATATGCATTTATTTATCTATGTAAAGCAAGGTCGAAGCTTATTTCTAGGTTCACCCCTTTTTATCTTAACTTACTTTATGTTATCTTGTGTCTTATCATATTTATATCATAATTTAGCTTAGTCAACTGATGATCCCTACTGAGTACCTATAGTGTTTGTACTCATACTACATTACTATACATTTTTTATGTAGATCTGAGTACTGGTAGTTTTCATTTATTTGATGTTCATATAGAGTTGATT